>NW_022196904.1:112560286-112562236 GCF_008632895.1 Mastomys coucha
CTGCTCAGAACACTAACCCAGACAGACCGGAAGGAACCCGAGTCACTGGGCTGGCGGAGTTCCTGTGTACCTGGTCCCACTGGTCCCAGTTACTCCCAATGTCGGGACAGATGTTGGGTCCTCCTCTGATCCTGGGCATGTCAGAGTGCCTGGGAGTGGAGCTTCCTCTGGTTGTTGAGGGACTGGCTGCAGAGCTTGTGCCCAAGGTCTGCTCAGGACACCAGCCCAGAGAGACCGCCACTATTCATTATTAAGGTCTCTCTGTCCTTTTTTCCACGACCTTGGAGGAGTTTCTATAGGGATGTGATGTAGATGTTCCATTTAGAGTTGAGCACCACGCAGTCTCTTATTCTTTACATATGACCAGTTGTAGATTTTTGTATTAACTGCCATCTACAAAACCAATCTTGCAAAAACAAAACCAAAAAAAAAAAAAAAAAAAAAAAAAAAAAACAAAACAAAAAAAAACCCAAAAAAACCAAAACCAACCAAACACACTTCTTTTTGATAAGAGATGCACTAATCGGTTAATATGAAGGAAACTTAGGGTTAGTTTATTACCATGTCCATTTAGCAAAGTAATAACACTAGGGTCCCCCCAGGACCTATCACCTAGCCAGTCACAGGGGTTTGATCCAGTTGGCAGTAGCAGGCATGAGTTCCATCTTATGGAGCAGACTTAAGTTGAATCAGAAAGAGTTTGGTTACTTGCACAACATTCATGCCACTACTGCACTAGTGGGCATATCTTGTCAGGGTAAGGCAACTGTGTATACAAGCTTCAGTACTGTGGAAGCTGCAAATGTGAGGAAGGATGGGGCTTCCAGATTGGATTAGCTTGATTCCCCATGTTGTATGACTCATGTATTATATCTTCAGCAATACAGTCTTATGGCCAAGTTCTGCAGGGCAACTGTAGCCTGCATATAATAGACTTTCCAACACTTCTGCTGTGTGACTCCTGTTCCCATAGAACTTTGTTTACACTTCTGGGAGGAATGCATCTGCCTGTCTCAGGAATGCCATTGGTAAGAAGTTCCTCCTCATCCCACCTCAGCAATACAGCGTAGCACTTAAAGACATCGTGCAGATAACCCCCATTTGGCCTGGAGACCTTTTGTATTCTGAGTATATTTGTTGAAAATGATGAGACATGTTCATTTATCATTTGTTTCCTCCCCCTTCTTCGAACCCTGACCTATCTTAGAATAAAAGCTTCAGAAAAACTGAGTTCCCTGGTTCTACTGAATCTGGAGTTTGACTCAGTCCCTTAGCAGCAGTCACTGGTGGGCCGTGGCAGACAGCGGATATCAGTATGCTCAGCTTTTCCTGGAGCATCTGGGGTTGGGATCCTCTCGGTTGTAACATTCTATTTCAATTTATGATTTGAATTTGTATACACTTGTGATGAACTTTTTAATGTGTGATCTTGTATTCTGGAAGATGTATAAGTGCTGAGGACAAAGAGAAGAGTCAGAACTGAGCTGAGGAGAATTTTTTAGACAGAACACTTTTTAGACAGATCTGAACAAAAATTGTTAGAATAGAACTGAGGATAACTTTTTTGGGGGAGGGACCAGGACACAAGAGAACATTTTTAGACAGAACTGAACTCAAAAAGAACTTAGAAGTAAAGGCATATGTAGCATTGGGAGAAAAGACATCGAGAGTAAGAGCATTATTGTGACATTAGAGCAGGAGGAGAGAGCAAGAGTAGAAGGAGAATACAGAGTGGAATAACTTAGAAACTATAGGTAACATAAAAAAGTAAGAGAGCAATGTGCAGAATACAGAGGGAAAGAGGAAAAAAGAAGAAGCCGAGGACTCCAGAGAACCAAATAACCCTATTAAAAAATGGGGTACAGAGCTAAACAAAGAATTCTCAAATGGCTGAGAAGCACCTAAAGAAATGTTCAACATCCTTAGTCATCAGAGAAATGCAAATCAAAA
>NW_022196904.1:112562867-112566302 GCF_008632895.1 Mastomys coucha
TTGTTTTCTGGAGGGGAAACTGGGAAAGGAGAAATTTACATGTAAATAAAGAAAATATCTAATAAAAATTTATAAAGAAGAAGAAGAAGGAGAAGAAGAAGAAGAAGAAGAAGAAGAAGAAGAAGAAGAAGAAGAAGAAGAAGAAGAAGAAGAAGAAGAAGAAGAAGAAGAAGAAGAAGAAGCAGCAGCAGCAGCAGCCGAGGAGAGAGCAGAAGGAGCAGTCAGGCTTCTCCTTACCATGGGACAGAACAGGTCTTTTCTTAATAACAAGGCAGGCAAAGTCTTACTAAAGGAAAAGAGCTTTCTTCTTACAAACTTGTGTTTAATTCATTTAACACTAAATGGGTAGAAACTTTTTCTTTCTCTATGCAATAAAGATTGGAGCTCATTTTTCATCCAGAATGAGTGACTTCTTTGTGCACTGGTGCTTGCTCTTTTGCTCCAAATGCATATGTAAGTATGGATGGATGTGTGTGTGTGTGTGTGTGTGTGTGTGTGTGAAAGTATGTAATTGTGAGAATGTGTGCAAGCTGAGCCCAATTGGTTTGAATGAAATGCATAAATGCGCATGCATGAATCTGTATATGAATTTATGTGAGTTTATGTATATTTGCTTTTGTGAAAGTTTTTCCTTCTGCAAGCCTTATTCTCTTCTCCTGGTTCAATAGAAGTTTATTGCTCCAAACTTCCTCCTAGCTTTATAAGCAAGAGGCATCTGGACAAAAGGGAAAAGGCTCTAGCAATTAATCCTTTACTTAATCTCCTGCTGTTTTACGATGAGGTGCTAAGTGCCTGAGGCTGCAAAGAGAGAATCTGGAATTTTCCTTTGCCCCAGTTAAGATCTTTCCGCTCCCCCCCTTTTTTTCTTAGAGAGCTTTCATAAGAAACTTTTTACAACTTAGTAATAAACGCTATAATCACTTTTCAAAGTGTCCCTTTTTCTCCCTGTGACTTCTACTAGAAGGCTGAAAGTTAGAGCCTCGTAGTTCCTGCTGAGATAGAACAAAGGCCACATTACTCTCCCCACTTCTCCCCATCCCCTGCTGTTCGGCTACAAGTGTCGATCACCTAAGCCAGCAGCTTTTTACCCTCAGAAAGAGCAAGGAAGTTTTTAGGACTTTTTAGAAGTTTTCATCAGCATTTCAGTACGGTTAGAGAGCTAGAACGCCCGGAGACCATCAGTCTTTAAAGCCACCCGAGAGTCCTATTCTGTGTCCTGTTTCAATTCGCTCCAGGCCGGGAGGCTCCCAGCAGTAGGCAAGGAAAGAGCTAGGACTGGGTATGACATTTTACTGGGAAGCAAATGATGAACATATGTTCCTAAAACTATACAAACAGCTGCGGTTTGGCTTCCAAGAAACAGCAGCACCTGTGGTTGACGGCCTCTTGGAGAAGCTGTTTCCCTGCCGCTCAGCATCAGAATTAGTGAACTCTCAGGCAGACTTGAGCTGTCTATAGTCTGAACTTGCAGTTTGTGGGATTTCATAGTTTTGTTTTCCTTGCCATTTTGCTAATGTGGTTTTTGTGAGCAAACTGTCTATAATTTAAATCTGCCACAGTCATACCGTGCACACACACTCACACACACACACACACACACACACACACACACACACACACACACTCGCACCTTCAAAGCACTCCGCAGTCCTCTAATCCTCGGATTAATCATGCGTAAAGTACCATGTTCACAGGAAACCAGCAGGTGGCAATTAGCGTCTTGGAAATTTGTTAAGAAATACAATTGGAGCTGCCGCTTAGGGTGGGGATATGCTAAGAACCAGTAAAGTGACAAGCCCCTGTGGAGATGGATATGAATGGGGGCTGATGGCTTGGTGTGGATTGCAGATGACTTGTGGGTCTCTTTTTCCTCCATTCAAGAAACAATCTGTGGTGGAAACATGAGATTGTTGCCTGTCGTTAGAGCAACCTTTACAAACTACTTGGACCTTCGCCTGGACACAGGAACCAGTGGGACCAGCGCACTAGATCTTAAACTTCTGAATGATTTCCATACCAGCTGCAAACCAGCTGTTACCTTGAGCATCCAGAGGGTCACAGTATATGATCCCTAGCTGGCAACCCTTTCCTTTTCAGGACCCAGTTATTCAAATGTCATAGTCTCGGCTTTGCTTTTATGTTAATTTCAGAGTCCATGTTGACTGGTCAATGCTCTTGCTGTCCTATTAATCCATATGCTAATTATGAAGTACCTGCAGTAGCATCCTCAGTGGTCTCTCCAGAAAGCAGGGACATGAAGATAGGTACTACCCAAGCAGGAAGAAAGTTCTTTGCATAGTTCATTTTATACTTGACATAATATTCTTCATCAGTAACTGAAAAATGTATCAACACATAGTAGGTATTTATGTGTTTACAATTACATCAATGCCTGTATCTAAGTCTATATTGGTATATTTAGAATGCACATATCAAACATGTGTGTGTTTGAGACTTAACCCCTGAATCTGTGCGTTAATGTGTTTGGAGGAGGGGCCTTTGGAGGTTATTAGTATTTCCTGGGCTCATGAGATTGGGCCTTCCTGTGGTAATCAGGGGTTTTATACAAGAGAAATACTAGAGTTGGCTCATTCTCTGTCTCTGTGGTGGTTTGGATGAGATGTCCCCAGTAGTCTCAGGCATTGGAACTCTTGATTCACAGTTGATGGTTCTGTTTGGGAAGCATAGAGGTAAGGCCTTGCTGGAGGAAATGGGTCCCTGGAGTCATTCGCTTGTGCTGGTGTCTGCTTAGAGGAACATAGAGAAAGCTAAGGCAGGCTCTCTGAGATGGTGGCTTCTTGCTCCCAGAAAGACTCTGTAGGGAGAATGGCAGGAAGGCACAGGGATGGGTATCTAGACAGGATCAACATAGGAAAGGAGGAGAAGGGAGCCTGTAGGATACCCAAGCCAGCACCTGTTAACAGACTTCCAGTCTTAGGCCTCTTACATCTTGAATGTATAAAGTTGTTACTTTTCTTTTCTCTGAGGCTTTGTCTTTTGCCTTTTCTGGTCCATTCAACTCCTTGTTTATGCCAGAGAATGTGCTTGCCCCCATTACAGTGCGGTTTTTAGTTCAGTTCTCTCCTTGGCGCTTGATGTTCAAGGTGTTATTTCTCAGCTGTTGCTACAGCCACCATGGCTGCTGCTTGCCACTGTACGTACTAACTCCCTGGAGCAGCAAGCTCAAACAAACTCCTTCTATTAATTGTCTTTGTCATGATGTCTTAACAAAGTAACAGAAAAGGAGCTAATGTAGTCTCACCATGAAATTCCTCCTCCATGCTGTGATGTAGCACAAAGCCCTGGCCAGATGCTAAGCAGTTGCCCCACAGCTTCCAAGGCTCCAGAACCACAAGCCAAGTAAACTTCTGTACTTGATAAACTACCAGATGTTTGTTAGAGCAACTGAAAGGCCACATGTGCATTTATATACAA
>NW_022196904.1:112566312-112590297 GCF_008632895.1 Mastomys coucha
TAACAGTGTGGCCTCCTAAGGAGAACTACTGATTCTCAGCCATGGCTGCATATTATACACTCATGGAATATTTTATAAATACCTTCAGCTGGAAAAGACCCTCAGAGGTTCTGATCCCTGAGATCTGAGGGGAGACCCAATTATCAGATTAGATGATTTTAACTTGCTGCTGAAACTTACCAGCTTATTTTCTAAGCTCCAGTTCCCAGTTTTTGGTTGCCCATCTCACAGGAAGGACATGGTGAAACAATGTGTGTGATGCTTTTCAGAGTGTGAGCATGGCCTTCTACACATAGTTTGACTTTCTCCTAATTCCAGAGTTAATTAGTAAATTCATCTTAGTGACCAACAGGTCATGTGACACAAAAATCAAGAAAGACGCAACACAGCTCTTGGGCAGAGGTAAACGCTGCTAAGCTTCCATGTGAGTCCCTTTAGAAACATACCTTTGCCTTCATTCACATCTTTGCTTATGTATCTAAGAATAGACAGGGATAATTTACATTGCTCTATGATTTTCTCCCACCCCTCGTTTGGCCTAATGTTCATCTGCCTTGTGGTCTCAGTAACTGTGTTTCATGAACAACATGGAGACCGCAGCACTAAACACCCTGATTACCATCTGGTATTTAGAAAGTTTTCAAGTTTTCAGTCTCCCAAGCAAGTCTGCAATGATGCTTTTGTGTGTCCATCCCTATAAACATGGGTGAGTTTTTCTTTAGTTTGTTCCTAAGATTTCTGTCTCTACATCAGAGATGTAAAAGAGTAAATTCTGATTACATTGATCTTCATTTTCGTTTTCACTTTTGAACAATGCTGAATAAACTGTTTTACAGCTTTTTTTTTATTTATCATGTTTTCTGAGGTAGGTTTTGTTTTAGGTATATCATTTACAGCTGATAGCTAAATAGCAGGGTTACAAACCAGAGGGTTTGGGAAATGGCTCAGAGGCAGAGTTCTGATTTCCACCATCTATGTAAAAGTTTGGCAATGCAGGCTATGTCTGTCATATCAACTGTGATAGGGATGGAGAGAGACACTGGGGACTCCCTAGACAGACAGTCTAGCTGAAACTAAGTGCAGTTTGGTTAGAGACCTTGTTTCATAAGACATTTTGGTCACAGGACATGGAGAAATCAAATTGATAATGATTAGGAAGTATCTTTCTTATTGTCTGGCTTTCATAGTACTGGAAAGTGCTATGTAGGTGCTGGGGAAGAAGAATCATTAAGTCTTACCCAGATGTGAGTGCCTAAGCTACACTAATGACTGAACTAGCAGGACAGACCCAGAGGCGCAATAGTGGCATGGATGTTCTGGGGAAAACCAACTGCTTCTGAGTTAGTTGAAGACCTGCTGTGATGATTGGTGCAATTATATCTCTGGCCAAGAACTTATGGTTGGGGAGTGCATAGGCTCTGGGGATAAACCTACTATTATTTTGCTAAATGAACATAGTATCAAACTCCCTTCTAAATTTATATCCCATAGATGACTGCAGCTCTCAGACGTCATAAAAAAGCTTCCTCATGGAGTAGGTGCTAGTTGAATTGCAACTCACAGCTGGCCAAGGGAGGAAGTGGGGTGCTCAGCCACACATGGGATATGTGCACCACACCTAATCTCCAGAGGCTCAGGGACCACTGAGCAAGAGGGGATGCAAAGATTGTAAGAGGCAGAGGTCAGTGAGGATCGGAGAGAAACAGTAGCTGTCTTCTGTATATGGCAGAGCTGTTACATTCATAAACTCACAGAAGCTATGATAAGACCTGCACAATCAAGCCTGTAGACATTCCAGTATGGAGGGAGTAGGGACTGGAGCCCTCATTCCTAGCTGGGTAGTTATTGACAGCAGACAGCTTTCAGAGGAGAGAGAATCAGTTTTCTTTAAGGCTGTGGCTTCAGTAAGGCATATCACTCTTCAGTGGATGGCCCTAAACAACTGAATATATACGGTCAGTACAAATTGACCTCTCTGAGTTATTAAAAAATAAGCAAAAAGAGAAAGCACAAAGTTGGGGAAGTTGGGGAGTGTGAGGCGGATGTGGGAGGAGCAGGGAGGAGGAATGGGTCTGAATATGATCAAGTACATTGTATGCATGTATGAAATTCTCAAATATTTAAGGAAAATGTTAAATTAAAATAAGGTGGAGAAAAAGAACACCAGTGCTCCCAAACCAAATAGAGAGCACTAGAGGAAGACACATGGTGCTGAGCTCTGACCTCATGTATGCACATTTGGGAATAGCACTCCCTCACACATGTGCACACGACACAGGTAGATGCATGCACAGCAACAGACACAGAACAAATCAGCTGTTTGCGTTCCCCCAACAATTCACAGTATTGTGCAGTTTCTGTTCAAGTGTTTTGTCCTTTTAAGAAGATGTGGAGGGATGGATTTACAGTTGGCCTGGAAGTCTTTCTGAGGACTAGCTCTCATGGGATCTAAAGGTGTAATATATACATGCTGCTATGGGAGAAGAGCAAGAGATCGTTCCAGCCAAAGCCCATGCAGACCACAGCTATGGCCAAGCTTTTCCAGGTGCAATAGTGGGACTCAAATCTTAGTGGCAGCCAACACTTGTCTAACTGGACTTAAGGCTCACTAAATAGAAGGGATTCCTGCCTGATGCTGGAAATCCGGCCAAATACTTGTGGCTGGCGAGGTCATGGAACCTAGAGGAGAGCTTGCTGCTACCACTGTACTAAGATAGTACACTCTCTAACTGTATTCTAAACATTACACTTACACCCACAGCTAAGTATAGCTCTTACTGTCTCATCAAAGAAGCTTGCTGTTTTGCAGTAGACAGAGTCCATTCAAGAGATCTACAACTAGTCAAAATTCAGAGGACAATTGACGTGGGCACCCAAGCCCATTTCATACGTGCACAACAATGATACATACATCTGCCATTCAGCTGATACTGATAGCCCCTACACCCGAGGCTCAGAGAACATCAGGAAAGATAGGGCAGAGAAATTTTAAGAGCCAGAGATGGAGACATATACTGTAAGATAGTGTCTTCTGTATATTTGCTGGTTTGTTTTTATTTTACCTTAATACAAGCTATAGTCATCTGAGAGGAGGGAACCTTAATTGAGAAAATGCCTCCACAAGATCAGCTGGGTGTAAACCTGTACAGCCTTTGTGTAATTAGTGGTTGATGTGGGAGGGCCCAGGCCACTGTGGTCTGGTGGTCCTGGGTTCTATACGAAAGTAAGCTGAGTAAGGCATCCAGGAAGTAGCCAGGAGCAGCATCCTCCATGGGCTCTGTATCAGCTCCTGTCTCCAGATTCCTGCCCTATTTGAGTTCCTGCCCTGACCTCCTTCAGTTATGGACTGTAATGAGGAAGTCAAACAAACCCTTTCCTTCCTAACTTGCTTTGGGTTATAGTGTTTCATCACAGCAATAGTAACCCTAACTAGGACAATATATGACAGAGAAACTGCACCCATAAAACGTCAAACATGTAGCAGCCTAAAAAGACCCATACGGTGAGAACACCAGTTGCTATACTGATATCAGTGGGGGAAAGGTCCTACCCCTAGGTGAAGAGCTACGGGCAATTAATGACTTCTGAGTGCACTCAAGAAAATCAGTCTTCTCCAGAGGTGAGTCTCCTGACAGGTTCTCCAGGTCTAACTGATCAGCACTAAACATGTGTGCACACTGAACATACAGCTCTAGTTATACACACATGTGTATGGAATAATAATAATTAAGGAAGAAGAGGTCACGAAATTGAAAGGGAGTAGGGGACAGGAAAAAGTTGGATGGGGAGGGGGAGGGGTGAAGATGATATACATATAGTACTCATGTATAAAATTATGAAAAAAATTTAAAAAGTGAGGCTTGGTGCTTTTTGTATGTTGTTTTATGACTCCCTTGTAGTTGTTTTCTTGGTATGTGTTGGGATGGGGGCACAGGTTCATTTTCCCCCTTCTTTCAGACTTGCTGTAGCTCACACTGGCCTCAAAATCATGAACTTCATACCTCAGCTTTCTGAGTACTGGTTGTGGCGTGTGCAGCCATGCTTAGCCATGTGAGGTAGACAGTCTTTTAGATTTTTCTGTAGGCCACTGAATGGTTTCAGCACCATTTGTTAAAATGTCTTCTCTCTCTGCACTGCACTGACTTGACACCTTCGTTGAAAACAGATGAATTGAAAAGCGTACAGGACTAACTCCTATCCCCATTCTGTTCTCTTGATCTATTAGCCCATCCTTGGAGTCTGTCATTCAGCTGGAGATTATCAATATCCTTTGTTGACTCTTCCTATATATCCTAATTTCCTTAAACAGGAGCAATCTTTTTCAGTAGCAGCAAGGGAGGAAGAAAGCAAACAAGGCAGCGAGTTGTCCGTCAGCTGGGAAGATGATTCCCAAGGCGTCAGAAGAACCTGCTCTGCTCTATGTGTGCTGCGGTCCCCTTGCCCTGATCACTGGCCACAGTTAAATAATAAGGCAACAGACATTTAATCAACATTTCCATCCAAGTCATGCCCATGTCAGTGAAAGGTAAAATAGGACCACGAAGGTCAAGAATTTCCCAAGCTTCTCCTGCAGCCCAATGATTGAATTTATTTCCAAACCTGTTGCCTATTCTCACTGTAGAGCCTTCATTATTCCAGCCCTGCCAGGGTAGAGCTGGTGAGATCACACACTGCCAAGGTAGAGCTGGTGAGATCACACACTGCTATTCCTGTTCTGCACTCTCCCTTTACAAGGTCTTCTTTCTTTAAATCTGTCAGGGCTATCTTAGAGATGGCTGATTTACACAACAGGAAGAGGCCAAGATCAAGGTGCTGGAGGTTAGAAGTTATAGTTTTATTTATTATCATTTAGGACTTTAGTATTTCTCAAAGGCTCATAGGTTGAAACTTTGGTTGACAATCTGTAGTGGCATTGGGAGAGGGTAAAACCTCAGGGAAGTGTGGCCTAGTGGGCAGAAATTAGGTCACTGGTTATGTGCTCTTGAAGGAGACATTGACATCCTGGCTCCATTCCCTCTCTGCTTTCTTACCACATGAAGCTGGGAAGCTTTGATGCACAGAGACGCCCCTCCATGATTTCTGCCTCACTCACTGCAGTTCTACAACAAAGATCCCAAGTGACCATGAGACTGTCAACAAGTAACCTTCTCTTCCTTTAAGGTGAATGTCTCAGGCATTTCATCACAGTGATAGAAAGAGCACTAACATGTCTTCTTTCTGTAATTGCCTCTGTCCAAATTTTGTATTTTTAGGAGACTGGTTGTACTGGGTGGGGGTCAACCTGAATGACCCCATTTTAATTTACCTCTTCAAAGACCTTATCTGCAAACACAGGCACATTCTGATGCTCAGAACCTTAACATGAGGATTTAAAGGGTACGTTAAGCCTGTGCTATCCTCTAGTGGAGTGGTCACAGCTGGGCTCCCCAGGGTAACTGGCTGGATGTTTGCTATGGTTTTGGCTCAGTGCACCCTAGCACCTTAGAATATTCAAGCTTCTTTTTAAATTTTCTTCTTCCCACATCTTTTTCTTTCAAAGTCCTCCCTAAATTTACAACTTAATTTTATTGCTGTTACCATGAACATACACAATATGTCTAAACCCTTTACCAAATCCTTCATAAATCTGTTTCTTAATCTGTTTCTTGTCCTCAGTATATTAGGCTGACTTTCCAGTCAGTTTGACTTTTTTTTTTCTCTTTTCTTTTTTTTTTTTTTTTTTTTTTTTTTTTTTTTTTTTTTGTGTGTGGCTATTATAGCATCTGTTTTCCGTCCCTCCACACTTCCTTGTTTCAGGCTGCCCCTTCCTCATCCTCTTGCATAGCCTTGTGTTGATTGCATTTCTTTGGCTCATTTTTTTCTATATTGGGTTTTTGGAAGTTATAGATCCTATTCTATTCTTCAGTGGTTGCTCTAATATTTTAACACATTAAAAAATCATTACTAAATTAGAACACAAATATGAAAAAGCTAAGCCATATAGAAAGGCAGGGCCTCCTCCTTCTGCTCCCCTCTCCACAACTGTCTTTTAACCATTTCTCTTCCGGATGGTTCTGGCAGTTATAGCCACAATTCACATAAAACCTTTCTAAACCCTTGCCTAGTAGCTTCTCATACCCCATCTTTACAGATGTTCGATTTTGAAGTTATAGAATGGTCTCACTTGAAATCCTATCTTAGTTAGTTACGGTTTTAATGCTGTGAACAGACACCATGACCATGGCAACTCTTAGAAGGACAGAATTTAAGGGCTGGCTTACAGGTTCAGAGGTTCAGTCCTTTATCATCAAGGTGGGAGCATGGCAGCTTTCAGGCAGGCATGGTGCAGGAGGAGCTGAGAGCTCTACATCTTCATCTGAAGGCCACTATGAGAAGACTGGCTCCTTTGTGGTTAGGAGGAGGGTCTCATTGCCCACCTCCAACAAGGCCACACCTACCCCAACAAGGTCATGCCTCCAATAGTGCCACTTCTTGGGTCAAGCATATTCAAACGACCATAGTCCCTCTCTAGACTTACCTGGTCAGCCTTACATTTGTAGTTCTTTGTCACATTAACTAGGATTTTAAATACACACCTCTTGTTCTGTGATCTGAAGGCAAAAATCTCTTGGTAGGATATTTTCAGATGTTGAAATTTGGAAATTAGTATTCCTAGACTTTCTTCATGTTCCTGTTTTATCTTGGCTCCTGACTTACACACACTGCAAGGCTTATAACATTTACATTTAAAAAATAGGTTTAAAATAGAAATTGAATAATGACAGACACTATATAAAGTATTATGTTAATACAAATGTCTTTCATTGCATACATAAATAATATGATTATGTCTATAGAAAATTAAATTTGATCTATATTGATAATCCTCATGCCTGTTGGTAAATGTTTCAGGGAATCAATCTGAAGTGGATTTTTCCTCTCAGAATCCATTAGTTGGCTAAAACCATCCATACTGTGGCTGGTTATGAATCTGTTTTTTTTTTTTTTTGGTAGAGTTTTTTTTTTCCTGTTTGGTTATGAAATTTCATATTACCTTTCTTTTCTTCTCAGCCCTGGAAGCATGCCTCTGTGATTTAATTTGCTTAAGGTTAGCCTTATGTATGTCTTCTTTACCTTTTAATTAACATGCATTGATTGCACACACTAGTGGGATGTGGAGTAACATTTTCACATGCCCAGCATGCTCTGCTAATCACTACCTCTCTCTGCTGTAAGAAGACATAGCCTAGGGTTTTATGATCACCCACTGTGTTGCTGGACACCAGGACTTGTCCTTTCCAACAGCCTTGTCCCACACTCCTCTTTGACTTCTAGCACTCAGTGGTCTATGTCCAGGCTGATATTTTCCGACACGTGATAGAAGACACCTGGCATTTGGATTGCTGCGTCTGGCTTATTTCATGTGACATTGTCTCCTCCAGTTCTATCCATTTTGCTATAGATCTCACAGTTCTATTCTTTATTATGGGTGGATAGTATTCAATTTATAGTATGTATTTTCCTCATCTAGTTATCTAGATGATTCCATATCTTAAATATTATAAATAGTGCCACAATAAACATGGATGAACCACAATGTCTAATTAATCTTTGTTGAATAAGGATATTTTTGCATTTAAAGATGCTTGGCCCAAACCCTTGACTTTTGTATTTGTAGTGTTAGGGGTGCAAGCCAGTCATAGTACATGCCAATCAAGTGTTCTCTTGCTTGTGTGTTCTCTTGACAGCTGTGACCCTCCAGTCCAGTGACTCCTAAAAGAAAAGTTATACTTAAAGTATTTTTCTGTATTCCCTATTTTCTTATGATCTTGGTATACCCTGTTATCTGCATCTTAATAGCTGGACAAAATCCAAGTGCCCTCTGGGTACACTGCACAGGTGACCCTGGCTCACATTTCCTCAAATCTCCAGTGACCTCCATCATTTCAGACCTTATACTTCCCTCTTTTTTTGCCATTAAAATGATAGAATGAGACATCTATTTCTGAGTTTTTGTAAGTCTGAAAAGAAGTCAAGATGTATTTTATAACAGTTTGGTATTTATAGACTTTGTTTCTCTTGGGTGACTCCTGCAATGTTTCTTTCATTGCTTTGCCCTCTGTGACCCCTGTCCCCTCTTCTGGATCTCCTAATGGGCATATAGATAATCCTAATATGGACCTTTGTTCCTCTGAACTTTGTCTCATTTGTTCTGTCTGTCTTTGCTGTTTGCGTTGCTTCTAGTTTTCTGCATTGCTGGGACTTGAACACAGGGCTTTATGCATGCTGGGCACTGTGAGAACATTTCCCAGAGAGATACCACCACCTTGGACAGGTAAGTACAAGGCCACCAGAGGCTAACCTGCGGAATCAATGAGTTCATTGGTCCCAATTACCAATGGGCATGAGGGGTTACTTACAGGAGTGTGGGTGACCCCAAAGCAGCCGCAGCACTATAAATTCTCACCCCAGAATGGATAATGACTTTCCTGTAGCTGCATAGAGTGCCCCTTTAGTGAACCTTCCCTCTCTCTATGCTCCAGCAGCCCCTAAGACCACAAGGCCATGTAAATCAGGGCAAGGAGGGACATCCCGGGTGGTAGTCCAATGCCGCCCTCCCTCCTCCTGCTATAAAGGAATATCAAGTGTCAACAGCCACAGATGCTCTGATGAAGATGACAGCTGTGGCACTTGGAGGATAGCACTCTGTAATACTGGGCAAGCCCTCTGTCATGGAGCTAACTAGACTAGCACTCTGCAGCACTGGACAAGTAGTTTACTAGACATTCTGTGTTTTTGTCCTCACCTCCACCCCCTTTTGACTCCTTTTGGAAATCTCTCACCTTCATCTTTTAGATCATAAATTCAAACTTCAGCTCCATTTGGTGTGTTGATGTGCTATGACATCACAATGACTGTATCTATAAGGTTTCTAGGCATTTATTTTCCATGATGCTGGCTTCATGTGTGCATCTTATTAAGAGCTAAAAACACAGCTTACATATTTATATTTTCTTCTGTTCCCGTACTAACTATAACTTTTTGTTTGTTTGTTTGCTTTTTGTTTTTGTTTTTTTTTAGAGACAGGGTTTCTCTGTGTAGCCCTGGCTGTCCTGGAACTCACTCTGTAGACCAGGCTGGCCTTGAACTCAGAAATCCGCCTGCCACTGCCTCCCAAGTGCCGGGATTAAAGGCGTGTGCCACCACTGTAACTATAACTCTCAAAGGCTGATTTTCTCTATCACGAGTTCAGTGCTCTTCCTTCATGGTTTTCTTCATACGAAGATGACGAGAGCTACACGTCCAGGTCTCACACAACTTTCTCCAGGTCTATATCAACATTATTTCTCCATCTTCTGGTGTGCAGTGCTGTCAAGATGTCTCACAGGGCGCTGGAGTAATGGCTCAGTGGTTAAGAGCAGTGGCTGCTCTTGCAGAGGATCCAGGTTTGGTTCTCAGCACTCACAGGAACTGTTGTGTCCTATTCCTGGAGATCTGTCGCCCCCTGCTGGTCTGCATGGGCACTGCATGCAAGCAGTGTACATAGAGCCAAGCAGGTGCATGTACACATAATGTATTGTGCTGTGCTTCCCCTCCGCCCCCGTGGATGACCACATTTTCAATTTTATTTCATAGATTAAAAAAAGCTTTAATTTTTTGGTCTGTGTGCAGGTGTTTGCAAATATATCATCACAACTATCTTTGTTTTTCTACATTGCTTCTGGGGACCAAACTCAGGTCTTTGTATTTACAAGGCAAACACTTTACCAACAGACTTAATTCCCCAGCCTTAGGTTTTCTTTTTGTACATTTTTTATAAGCATCACCAAATATTTGGGAAATGACATTATTAAAATGTAGATTACAGACTATACCAAAATCATAAAAAAATAGGAAATAGAGAAAAATACTTTAAGCATAACTTTTTTTAAAAGAGTTACTGGAGGGTTATTGCTGTCAATTATCTAACAGAACACTTGGTTGGCATGCACTAGAACTGGCCTGCACCCCCAACACTACTTATACAAATAATCCTGGGAGAGCCTTCACAAGATATCTCATAGACTTGTGTAAGAAGAGCCATTGAGAACCCTAATGTGAGGGTGTTTCCAGAAAGGGTCAGTAGAGGGAGGGATGCTTTGACTCTGGGTGGGATATTCCATGAGTGACGGAAGAGCCAATGGAGAGCTGGACCTTTCTTCCCTGTTCTCTGACCTGCCATGAGGTGTAGCTTAGTGGTAAAGTGCTTATCTGGAATGAATGAGGATCTAGGTTCAAGTCCCAGCTCTAGGGGGGTTGGGAGGAAGGAAGAAAAAGAGGGGTAGGACATATAATAAGCAAAGAGGCACTGTAATCACGATGACAAGGATATGACCTCGGCAAAGCACAAATGTGTACATTCCAAATGGCGGCATGTGCAATTGAACTGCTAATAAACAATGTAACAGGAGACCTTAGGCAGGATACAAGGGCAGGAAACCATTGTTTCATTGTCTCAGTCGTGAAAGATCAGGTGATAAAACTAAGAAAGCAAAGCATATAAATATAACTAGTAAAGAAGTTAATATTATGAATATGAGGCCAGCCCAAAAGCATATGCTGAGTGCCTAATCTGTGCCCGGCGTCAGTCAGGACAAAGAATTGCTGTTCCGATCGTTGCCTCACAGACTGAGCAAAACATAAATCTCTGTGCTTGCACAACTCAGAGCACAGAAAGGCAAAGATGCAGTTGCGGGCTAATGTGATGCCAGCCAGCTTCCCACTGTAAACCCTCTGTGGCTCCTCCTGGGAGATGCTCTGAGATCATGTAAATGCTCTGTTTATTATATATTTACTTACTGACTTTAACATTCACTTAGGAGTCTTGCCTGAAACAATTGTTGCTATGGTGACTGCCAAGTGTTGATTTTCTAAGTCCTTGGTGGCTTCTGGATTTACTAATTGAGATTCTACTATTAGCAAAATGTTTCCTTTCTCCCATTTGTTTATTTTATCTATACATTTACTTAAATTTATATGAATTTGTGAGTTACTTTCATCTCTAGATTATAAAGCAGTGTTATCATTTATTTTAGTGCTATACTGTTGCAGATTTGGCTAGGGGTGTTAAACTGACTCCTGAATCATGCTGACATATCTATCCCCCATCATTTGGGAACTTCCTTTCTTCTAAGGACAAGGCACTTCACACTCACTCGGCCTTTCTCCATCCTCACCTTGGAGTCATCCATCTCTCTCAGAAAGTCCTTTTGTTGGGGAAATGGCAGACACCGAGAATTATAGGGTACACTCATTGCTGTGGGGATGCTTAGTGACTTTTAATATTGCTTTCAGATTCACCAGAAATCTGTTTATAAGGAAAAAAATAGTTTACTGCTGGGCTCCTTGGCATTGGCTTGTAGTCTCCTATAACTGGGAGGTGGATGCAGGAAACCTGCTACAAGTTCAAAGGCCAGCTAGGGCTATATCAAGTAAAAAGTCCCTCAGCCCCACCTTCTTCAGAGTGGAGATGGGGTCCAGTGTAAAGTTACAGGGGAGGCTTCAGTCCCTGCCTGGTTCATGGATCTTGCTAAAACTCATAGATGTTTCATTCATTCTAAAGGAGGTGAAGGGGTTTATCTTAAGTCACATTCACACTGGATAAAAGGCACTATCAAGACCTCTTCCAGTCTGCTTGTTGAATTATTTGTACTTTCCATACGTGTAATAAATACAGTGTTTGTAGGAGTTGCAGAGACAAAGTGTGGAGCAAAGACTGAAGGAAGGACAATCCAGGGACTGCCCCACCTGGGGATCCTTCCCATATATAATTTCAAACCCAGAGACTATTGTGGATGCCAGTAAGTGCTGGCTAACAGGAGCCTGATATAGCTGTCTCCTGAGAGGCTCTGACAGTGCCTGACAAATACAGAAGTAGAGACCCACAGCCATCCATTAGACTGAGCACAGGGTCCCCAATGAAGGAGCTAGAGAAAGGACCCAAGGAGCTGAAGGGGTTTGCAGCCCCTTAGGAGGAACAACAATATGAACTAACTAGTACCATCAGAGCTCCCAGGGACTAAACCACCAACCAAAGAGTACTCATGGTGGAACTCATGGCTCTAGCTGCATATGTAGCAGAGGAAGCCTAGTAAGTCATCAATGGGAGGAGAGGCCCTTGGTCCTGTGAAGGCTCTATGCCCCAGTGTAGTGGAATGCCAGAGCAAGGAAGCGGTAGAGGGTGGGTTGGTGAGCAGGGGGAAGGGAAGGGAACAGGATTTTTTTCCTGGAAGGAAAACCAGGAAACAGGATAACATTTGAAATGCAAACAAAGAAATCATCTAATAAAAAAAAAAAGTACGATGTTTGTTTCATCTTCTAGCTTCCCAATCTGACCTGGGGGTTCTGTCTTCCATTGTTGCTCCACTTAGGGCCAGTGGGGCAGGTGGGCATCTTACAGGTGGATGTTTACCTGTGGGAGTTGGCACTCAGCTGTGCTGTCTATCAGAATCCACATTGTTTTCTTCTCAGTCCGGTGGGGCTTTACTGTCTCCAAAGGCAGGAGGGCCCAGTGTGTCACCAGTATGGCTCACCGTCTAGTGGTTTTGTAGGTTTTGTGGTCTGTGCCCAAGGCGGATGCTCAAGTCCATTAAGGCCTGCCCTGTCCCATGGCTAGCCTGTGCTGGCTCAGAGGCTTTCTCTCCCGGGAGTCCCTCCGAGTTTTAGGAGACGTTTCTGGCTACCGAGCAGAGGGTCCGTGTTCTTTCCTCACACATTTTCTACTCTAACAAACCCACCCTGGGCCGTGGGCATAGAACATTTCTGCCATCTGAAAAGTGCGGAGGAGGGGAGGGGAGCAGGAAACACTGAGCATGGAAGCACGGATCAAAATGTAAGAATATCACCCGATGCATACAGTGTGACATCGCCCACCATCGACTGCTGAAGGCTGTGAACCCTTCATACCCCAAGCCCAAGTCCCTCAGGGGCTGTGTAGAGACTCAGGGTGGGCAGGACAAACTGTGAGGCTCCTTTGATGGATACATGCTAAACTTTAATTTTGGATTTGCCATTTTTAAATTTGTGGAGCAAGTCATCCATTCTCCCTGGGGATTATTTGCGCTTGAGCAGAGGTTACGAGGTTCTGACTCTCACTGTCTGTTTTCCCCTGCATTGGTCAAAGAGGCAAAGTGCGTGCTCTGTAGTATCCCTCAGTCTCAGTTTTTCCTTCTGCAAAATAGGCCCATGATGCCCACACAGCCCCGCCTGAAGGTGCTTGTGGAGAAGCTAATGAACAAATGGGTGACGATTCTTTTTTTGAGACCCAGTTTTTCTGTAGCTGAGACTGGCCTCAAATTTGCAATCTGCCTGCTTCAGCCTTCCAAGGGCTGGGATTACAGGAAGGCACCACCACACTGTGCCTGGTAACGAAGACTTTAAAACAGCATGCTGTGACTTGCCTTTTCTGGAATGTCATCTAGCTGGAACACACAGTATAATTCCTTCTCAGATTCCTGGCAAAATTGTGGAGATGCGTGTGTGTGTGTGTGTGTGTGTGTGTGTGTTTGTGTGTATCTCTGTGTGTGTCTGTATGTGTTTGTATCTGTGTCTCTGTGTGTGTCTCCCTCTGTGTGTGTGTATATCTCTGTGTGTGTCTCTGTGTGTGTCTGTATCTGTGTGTGAATGTCTCTGTGTGTCTCTGTGTCTCTCTGTGTGCGTCTGTGTCTATTTGTATCTGTGTGTATGTGTGTGTGTCTGTGTACAAGTGCTCAGGTATGAGAATGCTTATGCAGGTCAGAGATTGATGGTGTTATACTGGTTTGAATGAGAAATGTCCCCCAGGTTCAGGCATTTGAATACTTGATCCCCCAGTCCTTAGGGATGTTTAGGAGGTGCAGCCTTGGTGAAGGAAGTGTGTCACTGGGGCAGGATTTAGTAGGTTAATGTCTTGTCTGCTCTCTTTGCTTCAAGCTTGTGGTTCAAGATGTGAGCTCTCAGCTGCCCATCCCTGCAGCCGTGCCTGCAGCCTGTTGTCCCCATTTCTATTCCAGTGTCAATAGATCCAAGGAGAACAGATGACCTACGCAGAGACACAAATTTAGATAAACGTCCTTCTGCGAGTTGCCTTTGGATGGCGCTGCATCACAGCATCAGAAGAATAACCAGCACAGGCGGCTTCCAGATCTCTCCACAGCTCTTTTGTTCTTTGTTTTTTTTTTGAAGCTAGGTCCAGGGTGGCCTCAAACTCCTTCTGCAGCTGAGGCTGGCCTCAAACTCCTAATCCTCTTGCCTTCATCCCCCAAGTGCCAGGATTATGGGAATGCACCACTAGGCCTAGGTTTTTTTTTTTTTTTTTTTTTTTTTGAGAGGCATTTCATTGAACTCTGAACTCACTGATGGAGTGTAACTGGGCGGCAAGCCCCAGGCATCTTCTTTGCTCTGTGACTCTAAATCCAGCCATGATGACAATGAAGATTGTCATAGGGGTGGGTGTTGTGAGAAATCTCTGTAACTTCTCAGTTTTACTGGGAGCTTGTAACAGTCTTAGGGGCTGGGAGGCATGGCTCAGCGGTAGAACACTTGCTTAGTATATAGAAGGCCTTGGTTCAGGCCCTAGCACCACAAAAATGTCTCCACGAATTTCAAAAGGTAACATACAGGTGGCAGTGATCATATTTGGAAAATGCTGTCCCCCAGGGTTTTGTGTTTGCAGTGGATGTGACAACCTCCTGACGAGGACAGTGAAATCTGTGGGTGATAATCCAAAGCATAACAGCAGAGGGCAGCCTGTGCCCAAAAATGACAGCTCTCTCCAACAAAGTCCACCAGCTCTGGACTGCTGCCTGCTCGGGGTCTTCTTGAAAGAGAGGCAGAAAATGAGAACTCTACCCGAACCCATGAAAGACCCCATGTGAGCTCTTGGTCCTCACACGGACTGGCTTCTCCTTTTGCCTTCCTGACTTTGTCTTGTATTCTCTGCAGGCTGCAGCCCACTCCCGGAGCTTTGCTATGAGGTTTTCTCGCACTGGAAGGCTGCTCCTTCAGAAATCACGAGGCTCATTCCCTGTGTGAGATCTTAAGTCACAGACCTTAGCTCAGGGCAGGGATTGTACATTACTATTGGTTTTTTTTTTCAGAGTCTTTACCATTCTTGCTCAGACAAGAGAGATTAAGCTTTATAAATGAAAAGAGAAGCTGCTTAACCCAGAAGGTAAACTCCTAAAGTCAGAACATGTCACCATTCTGTATCATCTGCCTAGGACAAGCCTCCTGGTGAGGAGTGAGGACTCTAATAATTATTTGTTGAATGGAACTACATCCCAGCTCTGCTTATGAAACACATCGACACTGTAAGATGTAACAAAATGGCATCTTTCATGAGCTTTGGATTCCAGGATTTGGCTGTTTGGGCTGGGCTTGGTTGGGTGGCATTTCCAATGTAGACCAATGTAGGGTCTACTGGACTCAGCTGAATTTCTGTCCCTCCACAGGTAGCTGCAAGGCTGGTGGAGATGCCTTTGTTTTCTTCTACAGGGCTCTTGTCCTCTGGTAGGCAGGCTTGGAATTGTGTACATAAGCTGTGTTTTACCTCACTTAAAATGTATCCACCAATCAGACAATGAGAAGGTGTCTGTTATTCAAAAGGTATCCTTAAGGCTGCATAATTGATAATAGACAGAAGCTGGCCTCAGTGCACCGAGTTATGACCTCCCACCGTGGGTAAGACAACAATGCCTGCCCTTGACTTGGGGCTGGCCTGGTAACTTGCTTTGGCTGATGGTGTATTAGCAGGTGAAATGCAGGCAGGGACTTGAAATAGGCTTGCAGGTTGGTGCTGGCTTTCTCAGAGACCTCTGCCCTCACCATGAGAATGTGGCCACACAAGTGTGCCTGTGGAGAGACACTTAGAGCAGAGCAGAAGCAACTTAGCTATCTGACAGAGGCCAGTCCAGATGTTCAGAAGTTAACCAATAGGCACTCAGGCAAGTTGTTCAGAGTCAGCAGCAGAGCTGCCTGCCTGATCCTTGGCTGATCCCTGGTCCTTGGCTGATCCCTGGTCCTTGGCTGATCCCTGGTCCTTGGCTGATCCTTGAGCCTTGGCTGATCCCTGATCCTTGGCTGACCCCAGGTATGTGCACTGACTGCTCCCATCTCTCTTGTCTCCACAGAGGATCTGTAATCTCCCTAGAGGATTTAAGGAGTCCCACAAGTCTAGTTACAGATGAACATGGTAACAGTGACTAGATGCATGTGGGCTTGGGTGCTCTGCTGGGTCATGCTTCCCAGAATTGGTGATCCCTGGTAACATCCCCTCCAATGATGGTGTACAGGCTCCTTTAGGAAAATCTCTCTTCTTGTCAATGAGCTGGCCTCTGTCAGACCCTGACATCTGATAAAGAGGGGGTCATGAATGGCAGGAAACGAAGCTGGCTGCTGCTGCTGCCCAGAACATGCCTGTGGTGATGGATGGGAGGCCTGGTGGCCCGAGAAGGATGGTGATGTTTACGTTTCCAAGGCAGGGCATTTCCCCCCAGGGCACAGGGTGAATGGACAGGGTCAGAACAATTCCCTTTACATTTTCTCCCTCCTTTATGTTTTCTTTATAAGAAATAACTATTTTTGAGACATGATAGGCCCAGGAAACTGCATCAAGGTTATATTCTCTGACAGATTTTCCCTTTAATTTTAATTTTTTGATGGAACACTGAACTCTTAGAGCAACTCAGAGATGAAAAACATTGACCCATTCCCCATAAAAATGCTCATAAATATGAAATTTTAGTTAAAATGTCAGGGGATTTATCATGTCTGTGAAACTCAGGAATCTAGATTGATTCTAGGGAGAGTGAAAGAGATAAAGGGGGAGGAGGGGTGGAGGAGGGAAAGAGAGGGAGGGGAGGGGGGATGAAGAGGGAGAGAGAGGGAGGGAGTTGGAGGAGGTACGGCTTTGAAGGTTGAAGGTGTTAGTTTGGTTGTGGTTTGAGTATGTCCTCCTAGGGTTCATACATAGTGTGCAGAAGGCTTGATCCCTCATGTAGTATTGAGGATTATAGAAGCGCTAGGAGGTGGGGCCTCGTGGGAGGTGGCTGGGCCTTGGGGTTGCCACTATTGGAAGGGATTGTGGCTCATCTTGTGGAGTGGGTTAGTTATATAACCGCCAGTTGTTATCAAAGAGCAAACCTGGCCCAGCTTCCCCTTTGATTACACGATTGATCCCCTATCCCTGTAAACACTCCCAGACTGTGATGTGTCTGCCTCGGGGCTTCCATCAGAGCACAGGGCCATCTAGTTTTAGATCCAAAACTGAAAGCTAAACAGTCTTCTTTGCTTAATAAGCATCCAGCTTCAGGTATGCTGTGGTAGTAGTATTACAAAGTTGGCTAACCACATAGGGGGAGACAGAAAACTGGCAAGGAGCAAATCAGTAAGAAATGAAACAAGTTTAGAAGCAGACCTGCGGAGGCAGTTCAGCCATGACCCTTCTGGCTATAGCAGCATGCCCTCTTCTCTGGCCCTAGAACTGACTCTCCGGTTCATTTCCTCAGCTGCTGGTGCCACCCTTGCCACCAAATGCTGCAGACTTGCTTTCTCCCGTCATGTCTGCTGCTGGAGATTTCACCAGGGGGTACAGTAATTGATTCGTTCCTTGTAACTGCAGAACACTGTTACACAATAAGAACCGACTACATATGAAGTGCCCACTCCTTGGTCACAGTCACGTAAATGCGCCCCTTTTCCTGTTATTGACAGGAAGGATCTTCGTGCATGTTTCCTTGTTTGTGAGAGCAAGCTTCTGTGTGGTCCTTCTTTAAAAGTGACATTCCTGGGTGATGTCTTTGACATTTCTGTCACCAGCTCTTTGAGAACATCATATAATTTACGATCTCTCCTTTATATCCTTCCAATGCTTAGTGTTTCCTGACTTACATTTTACAAACAAGTTTGATGCAAAATGAGGTGTCTTAGTCAACGTTTGATTGCTGTGAAAAGATACCATGACCAGGGCAACTCTTATAAAGGAAGCCATTTAATTGGAGCTTGCCTACAGTTTTGGAGGGTTGGTCCATTACCAGCATGGCAGGAAACATGGAGACACACAGGTAGACATGGTGCTGGGGAAGGAGGTGAAAGTTCTATATCCATATCCATAGACAATAGGAAGAGAGAGATACTGGGTCTGGCTTGAGCATTAGAAACCCCACACCCCATTCCCAGTGACATACTTCCTCCAACAAGGCCACATCTCCTAGTCCCTGTCAAGTAGTTCTACTCCTTATGACAAACATTCAAATATATGAGCCTATGGGGCCATTCCTTTTCAATCTACCACATGATGCATACATACTTTAAAGATATATATTTTATTTTTATCTTGTCCTTTTTGGGGGCTATTTGTATGCTTTGCTGCTAGTTTACTATTCATATTCTTTGCTCGCTTCCTCATTGGTATATTTAAAGTAAGGTCTCTCTCTCTCTCTCTCCCCCCCTTCTCTGTATACATATGTGCACATATTTACATGCTAAGGTGAAGAACACGTGGAGGTCAAGAGGACAGTTTTATAGAGTTGGTTCGCTCCATATACCTTCCATGGAGGACAGGCTCTGGGGATTCAAGGTCACCAGGATTGTTTGGCAAGCACCTTTACCTACCATGGCACCCTGCAGACCTTTGATTTTGAATTCTTTCAATTTGTTCATAGTCAGCCTTCTTCATATTTTAAAAATGTTGACCAGTGTGGTGGAAGGAGGAACATAAACTGGCTCTGATGGTATCTGGTGAGACTTTGGGCAAGTTTCTTAACCGCACTGAGCCTCAGCTTCCTCACTTGGATACTGTTGAGAACTCTCTCTGCTCCTCAAAGTCCACGAGATGCTTAAATGTACTGATGTCTATGTGTGACCAGCGAAAAGTGGATGAACTGAAGAACACATGTGAGGTCTCCATGCCAACATGCCTCAACTGCTTCTCTGAAACAACCTGTGGCTCAGGCTCCACGATGGAATGCGAACCTCTGTGAGGAAGTGTGAGGAAGTCCTGTCACCTGCCAGGGAGCCCTAGTGCTGGCTGAAACAGGCTGTAAGAGTTCTGAGCCTGCTTTAGAGTCACCTTTGCCTCTTCTCTGCTTCCTCCAGATGCCCCATGGAGCATCAACAGTCTCCTCCTTAGAACCCTCGTTCTAGAGCACCAGACTGGCACTCACATCTTCCCTTACTGCCTATCGCTGAGGGCAAGTTATTCAGAACTAACAAGAATAACAAAATAAACAACGGCAGCTAAGTAATTTTTAAATGCTAACCGAATAAGTTGAAGCTGACCTGAACCAGCAGGACATTCTTCTGTGACAAGGTCCTAAGGGGAGGACCAGGGGATTAGAAGATAAAGAATATATACAGGAAATCTGGAGCCATGAGGTCTTGCACAAGCCTTGCCAAGCAAGTATTGTTAAGAAGAACAACATCTTATCACAGCAGGTTTTTTTTTGGGGGGGAAGGGGAGGAATGAAACAGTCAGAACAAAGCTATCACACAGTGGGAAAAAGTCAGAAAGAAAGTAACCAAGCTATGCTGCACAAGTAAACACAGGGTATCTCTAGAGCTCCATGGGCTGAGTACGCACTCAGCCCCTTAGGGTGGGAAGAGCTGGGTTCTCAGCATCTTAGCTCTTCTAAGGTCCCTGGCCCAGGCCATTACTGAAGCCATTACACTCCAAGCATGTTTCTAGCTTTAGATAAGAGATTAAGTTCTTTCTCAACACATCAAGGCCTGAGGGAACGTCCAGGACCACCCTAGCCTTCCACAGAGGCAGAGCATTTAGAACATGGTATTAGAATGTAGCGTGTACTATTTAAGTGGTAGCTATGAAGACAATGATAAAGATGGTGGTGATGATGATGGTGATGATGATGATTTGGTGGTGGTGATGATGGTGATGATGTCAATTTGGTGGTGGTGATGATGGTGGTGATGACAATAAGTCTCTAGACTCTGAGGCGAAGATCAGTGGGCATTAGTTAATTTAATCTTCACAAACATAAGGACTGTTGCCTAACTCTCAGAAGTATAAGAAGTTCTGGGGAAAGTATCTTCTTTAAGTCCTTTTTTGGCAGACATGGGCTGGGGATGTTGCTGGGGCGGGGGCGATGATTGTTTGGTCTAGATGCTGCTGCTGCTCTATCTAGAGTCTGTCCATCAGTCAGTGCCTTACAAACTGCTCTCAGACCAAGCCATCCACTCATGAATTTCTCACAGTATCCTTGCGTAGACATTTTAAAAAATAATGCCCTCCCATCTTTTAAGAATCATGTCTTGTTCCTGCTGATTTCTGAGTGTTTCTTAAAAGGCTTGTTGCTGGTTTTCTACCTCCAATGACCTTGGAGCTTTGACCCTTCCTATCCCCTTCTGTCCTTTTTCTTAAAAAAAAAATTATTTTATTTGTTTGACTATTTGCATGCATACAAATGTGCACCATGTGCATACAGTACCCACAGAGACCAGAAGAGGACATAAGATCTCATGGAACTGAAGCTAAAGATAACTGTCAGCTGCTATGTGGGTTCTGGGAATTGAACCCAGGTCCTCTGCAAGAGCAGGAATGCTCTTAACCTCTGAGCCATCTCTCCAACCCCATCTGTCTTTTCAGTCTATACTATGTCTTGTTGACCTTGTTTCCAGATTCATCTCTGCCTTTCCTTTTTCTTGTCTCAGCTTAAGCTACAATTGTCTTCATCATCCTTTCTTCTGGATTATTTACTGCAGGGATCTTGGATACACTTTACTTGCCTTAATTTTTGCTCTTTGCCAAAGCATTTCTGTGAATGATATTAAAAAAAAAAGAGGTTTATGATTTCTTTTTCCTTTGGTTGTTTCCTAGTGCAAAGTACTTTATTATGTCTCTTTTGTCCAAGGGATTTTGTCTTATTCTTTCTCTTTCTCTATAAACCCACTCTGTCCACTCCTTTACCTTACTTATGTAGCTTCAAGTGTCCCCACCTTCTTTTCAAACCATTCCTTTATCAAAGCCCTAGCACTTCTTCCTGCTTTGATCACTCTTACTCTGGTTTTGATAAGCCTCTTGCTCCGGGTCTCAGCATCTGGAATATCATCTTCCCAGAGTCTCTACCTAAAGTTGTTTCTTCATTGTCTTCACTAGAAAATGGTATTCTAATTTTTATAAGATAATTATGTTTTTCTTTTCAACCAATGAGATTATGAATTTGATGAGAATAAAGATCAAGAATGTCAGATGTAGCAAAATAAGCATCAAACCAGAAACAATAACAACAATCCAAGACATACAGTTAAACTTGAGATTCAGAGAAACAATGTGTTGCCTGAGTCCTCTGTCCTGTCCTGCCCAGTATCCCCCTTGGGGGTAGTGGATGAGAAGGCACAGACTCAGTGGTTCAGATTCTGGGAGCAGGTGAGAATGTGGCAGCAAGCTCGTTTATTAATTCTTGGAAGTGCCCTTTATATCTTCCATAGGAGTCCCATTGGTCCCAAGCAAAAGCATGTCCTCCAAGTGACAGTTCCTGATTGGCCGTCATTGTTGCACCACCATCTCTAGGCTCTCAGGCAGGCTTCAGTTTGCCCTGTCTGTGGAAGTTGCCTCTGCAGCTGCTTGGCCTCTGCTTGGTGGCTGTTTACCGAAGTTTATGTGGGAGTGGCCACCACCTTGTCAGTGAGGCCTGCCATCTCTCCTATGATAATGAATAAGAATTTGGTCTAAGTATGTTTCAAGAGTGGCAATAGAACATACTTTTTCAAATTATTTTATTTGTGAAGTTCAAATTTAACTTATTATTTATTTTATCTTGTAACCTCATCTCTAGTAACCATTAAAATACCCAACTCACAGTTAGGAGTTTAATGAGCACTGGTCCAGTATGGGGTAGGTGAACTCAGATGTTGTCTCCTGCATCTTTTTAGTTCCACTCAGACATTCGCCTCCACCATCCCTGACACACAGCAACCACTGACATACCCGCTATTTCTAAAAGTTTATGCCTTTGAGAATGTTTCTTAAGTGGAATTATAAAACATACATCCTTTTGAGAGTAGCTTTTTCTCTTGTCAGTGTAATGCCCTTGAGAGCTGCTTAAATTGTATCAATAGTTTATTGATTTTCATCTTTGAGTGGTATTCTGAGTGGTGTTCCAGGGCATGGATGTAGCATTGTTTGTTTAAGTTCACCTACTGAGGGACACTCTGATTATTTGTGGCTTGCGGCTACTACCATCATAAAGTTGTTATGAATAATTGTGTAGAGGTTTTCATGTGGAGATGAATTTTAACTATTTAGAAATAAATTCCCAGGAGTACAATTTCAGGGTCATTAGCAGGTACATATTTTCTTTTACAATTTTTATTTATTCTTCTTTCTAATTTACTGTATATGTGCACGGTTTCATGTGAGTAGTGCATGTGCATGGTTTCATGTGTGTAGGTGCATGTGTATGTACAGATGTGTGTGCTTGTGGAGACTAAAGACCAACCTTTGATGTCATCCTTCAGGAGTGATCCACCTTACTTTTGGTGGCCAGTCTCTCTCAGGAGCCTGGGTTTCCTGATTCAGCTAAGCTGGCTGCCCAGTGAACCCCAGGACTCCTGCTCTCTGCCTTTCAGGGCTGCCACCTCCCCTGGCTTTTTGTGATGGCTTCTGGGTTTTGAGTTAAGGTCCTCATGCTTGTGCTGCAAGCAGCTGTGGAGTAGACTCTCCCCAGCCCCTCATAATCTATTCTTCACAGAGTGGCCATGCCGTTTTTCATTACAAAACATGTAAGAAATTGTTTTTTCCATGTCCTTACCAGCATTTGGTATTGTCACAGTTGCTGCTTTAATTAACATGTGCTGGGACCTCATGGTAATCTTAGCTTTCCGTTTCCAACCGGCTGCAGACGTCAAACAATTTTTATGTCATCGCTTTTGTCATCTCTTTGCCCTCCTAGGCAGACTGTCTGTGCCTTTTGTTCATTTTTGCATTAGACCGTATTTTTTCTAAAATTGCTTTAAGATTTTTCTATTCTAAATGCAAGCCTTTTGCTAAATACAGTTACTTTTTTTTTTTTTTTTTTTTTTTTTTTTTTTTTTTTTTAGTTTATCCTCTCATCAGTGTCTCTCACAGAATAGGAAGTTTCCATTTTAAAGTCTAACTTACCAATTTATTCTTTTACAAAGCATGGTTTTGGTGACATATTTGAGAGTTCTTGACCACATCTCATGTCTCAAAGATTTCATTCTTTGCCGTCTTCTAAAGTATCCATAGGCTTGCCTGTGATCTAGCAGCATTTGTGGAGGCGATGTGTTCTCCATCAAATTACTTTTACATCTGTGTTAAAAATCAGTTGGTTGGGCTGGTAGTGTAGCTCAGAGGTATGGTGCTTTCTTAGCGTGTGCTTGCCTGTAGGCTCAGTTCCACATACTGCAATTAAAAAAAAAAAGAAAAATACATTACTTGATTACATCTGTGTGGCACCAACTTTGGAGTTGCTCTTTCCCCCAATGGACTCTTGGTTGATCTCTCTGCTATCAATCCTACACAGGATTATTGTAGCTATAGATAATCAATCATCATAAGTGCAGTGACTCCTTAGTTTCTCTGATTCAAAATTATTTTAGTTATTTTAGCTTTTCGAGATCTTTACTCTAATGAGGGTTCTACTCATGGAACGTGCCCCACTTTTCTGTTCATTTTGATATTTGGCTTGGTAGTTTTCAACCTAATATGTGTACATATTTAATCAGGTTTATAACTCACTGTTTCATTTTTTTGAGCAATTATAAATTATTGTATGTTTCAAATGAAATTTCCATGTGATCATTGTTAACTGGAGGGTGATTAGTTTTTGTATATATGGACAAACAGACCCACAATTGATGTTTTAGTGTCTCTTGAATCCATTTATTAGCTCACGTGTTTTTGGTAGAGCCCTTGGGCTTTCTGGTAGACTATCATGTATCTGCTGATATGGACTGCTTTGTTTCTTCAGTTTTGGTTAATGTTTCTTCCTTTCCCTCCCCTCCCCTCCC
>NW_022196904.1:112590462-112602207 GCF_008632895.1 Mastomys coucha
CTTTCCTTTCTTTCCTCTTTCTCTCTTCTACTTTATCTTATTGTAATGGCCAGAGCTTTCAACATGCCTCGATGAGCATTATGTTATATGAGTGGGTATTTTCCTCATTTCCAATCACTGCATCTTTTAAAGTTCAAAATTGCATGACATAAAAGAGACACCAAACTCAGATGTCAAAATAAATTTAGCTCGTGGTCAAACTAGACTCTGTAATATGATGTCTATGAGATCTTACAAAAGTGGCTTTTGTCTTTATTTTTCTCATGTTTTCTCAACCCTGAGGCTGAATACAGAGGTTAGAAACACAGACTTCAGAACCTGGCTTCCCGGGCTCAGAACCCAGTACAAATCCCATGTATGTGCCCTGCATCAAGTTTCTTCCTTTGTACTCCAGTTTCCTAGTCAGCTAGCTGGGAAAAGTAAGACCAGCTACTTCACAAGTTTGTTACAAAGATGAATAAATTAGAACAGTGTCTGGTACTACAGAAGTGCTTTTTCTATGGTATTTAAGTTAAATCAGATATACTTAGCACAACATAGATGCTAAGTAAAACTTTGATCCTTAGTCCCACGGTAATGAAAAGAAATCAAGTAGCATTAAGCAGAGTATATGCAAAGCATCAATCTTCTCTAACTCCCTTTGCTGTTCTTTGGAGTCAGTGATTTTTTAACCTGTGGAATGTTGTGGTGGTCTGAATGAGAATGGCCACATAGGCTTACATGCTTGAATATCTGGTCCCCAGCTGATGAAACTCTTTGGGAAGTAATAGGAGGTATGTGACAGGAACCAGGTGTTGAGACTTCAAAAGCCCATGCCATTTTCCAGTCCCTCTCTCTCCCTCTCCCTCTCCCTATCCCCCCTCTCTCTCTTCTCTTTCTCCCCTCCTCCGTCCTTCCATCTCCCCTCCCCTCTCCTACTTGTGGGTAAAGATGTATGCTCTCTCAGCTACTCCTCCAGTACCATGCCTGTCTGCTGGCTGCTATGCTGGTCATGCACTCATCCTCTGAATGTGTAAGTCCTCAATCTCTTTAATAAGTTCCTTTGGTCACAGTGCTTGTCACAGCAATTGAAACGTAACTAAGACAAGTAGTTTTTGTTAAAGCATGTAATTATCTTCCTTGCATTTATTTATTTATTTATTTATTTATCTATTTATTTATTTTTGCATGTGTTATAAAGAGAAGCAGTTGGAAGACTTTTATAACCTGGACAGATACTGAAATCGAACATGCAGCACTTTTTAATCCTTAATATTCATAGTGAATTAAGTTATTATTGCCTAATACTACTAAATATTTAAAGACATTATAAAGTCTATTATATATACAAATAGTGAAAAGATACAGATACTTGTTTTTTTTTAATGGCAATAACAATTACTACTAGTAAGGTTATTTTCAGTAATACCGAGTCAAATATTTTTGATTTGTTTTCTAAATGCTTGATTTTTCTAATAAAAACTAGTTTTAAAAAAAGAGAAGAACATACAAGCTATTTTTTGAAGATCTTAACTCCCAATAACTCCTTTTTTCTCCCTCAAAAGTACATTGCCAGTGTTCTTTCCCACAGGGCTACATGTGCTTGTATCTCTCTGCTTTTACATTAATAACAGAGGTTATCTGTGTGTTATGAAATTACTTTCTTCCCTTGCCAGACCTGAACATCTATGGACATAGATAGTACATGGTGATGTAATGTGCTCTGCTCCTGATGTACTGGCTTTAGGTAGTATCTACTTACATCTGACCGTGGAGGGCTTTGCTCTTCAGTACTGCTTACCCTCGCTTTTCCAATATGGCGGATGACTCCTTATGCCACCAGCGACTGCTGACATAGAAACAAACCAAAGGTCTCCTGTCACTATGTTTTGTTCCCTGAAACACTATGCAGAACTTACAAAGGTCTTGTTTTATTTTCTTGTATTTGTGCTGCTTGATTTTCTCATAGACACAAAGCATTCACAAGCCTCATCATGCCCTTCATTCTAGTCTGACCCTCTGCACCAGGGAACATCCGATCTTACACTGTTTCCTGTCATACCGCTGCCAAGAGAGTAACGTGGCAATAGCTTCTTTTCTAGTTCTTATCCAGCTCATCCCACTCCTACGGCAGCCATCACTTGCCTGTGCTTTCCTTCCACTGTTTTTCCCCTTTCACCTTTCAGTGATTTTGGTCACTTTGCTTTTCTTTCCTAGCCCTGCTCTTTCTTAGCCATTCATCTGCCCTTCTCCATAGTCCATTCGAAACAGTATTGCTATTACTCTGTCAATTTTTGGCTCATTATGAATTAGCATTTTCAAGTGTTCTCATTTACATAGGGCACCCCAAAGATAACTTGATCCTCGTCCAAAAGGGCACTTGTTGTAATGCATATATGATTGAGACAAAGCTCTTGCAGGGAATAGCCAGCTAAAGGCAGCTGATTATAATAAAAGGCTTAAGGTATGAATGCTTCAGGCCTGACAAGAAACATACATTGAAAGAATTGATGGTTGAGGTCAGCAGAAAAAACTGTCCATGAGCAGAGAAACCTTTCCCAGAGCCATGCTAGTCAAAGTACAGGCATTAGAAAAGCCAGTTCTGTGTTTTAAATGGCAGTAGCCCACTCTCTTGACAGGTCATAAGTCAAGAAACAAGCTTAATAAAGAATGCATTGAAAAGCATCATTTTGACACAAGGTTATAAAGCAGGCACCAAAAGAATGGGACCTAGGGAGGGTTGTGAACATATTATTGGTTGATATCAGATGTTGAACTTGGAAGTCTACATATTTCAGATTTATGAAGCAATGTCTAGGCACCAAGGCCTTGGTTCTACCCTGAAGTCCCATGTATTATCTAAATGAGTCCACGTGTATCAATTGCCTGTCCCACAGCTTTTATTGTGCATTCTTTCTTCATTAATTCCTGTTGAACATGAGCTTGAATTACCTCATCAGATTGACTAGCATCCTTTCCACACCTGGTTTTGGTTCATCTAGATACTGAAAGATTTGAGTTGGGGATCTGGGATCCCATGTTGCTTTATGTAGTGGGTGTGGCTTGCTATTTATCTTCTCTTGGGATCTAGTAATGACTTTCTGAATTTACTTGTGACCTTTCCACTCTTGTCTTGGGCCCTTTCTGGGATTCATACAGCTTCAGTGGGAATTCTTGCTTTAGCCCTACTTTATGAAACTGGCTGGTTGCTTGACTATTGGCTGATTTTGACCCAACCCTGGTACACACTTTTCCCAACTCAACCTCTTCTCTACCATGTGAAGTGCTTCAGCAGACCCTCTCATTTACTCTCCACATGTGCAGTCTTAACACTTTCTTTTCTCTTAGCAGTGGAATTTAAGGATGGAAGAATCTTGGCATGAAACTCCTCAGTGAGGACCAGGAATGACTTTTGATAGAAACACCCTCAAGATTCAGAAGTGTGGTTTTTTTTCCATATGCACCTTGTTTTAGTATTCTCAAGTATCTACAACAGAATACTATCAACTATGCAACTTACAAAGAATAGAAAGTTGTGGAGGATGGAAAGTTGTGGATCTGTGATGCGGACAGTTCTCTACTTCTTCCTTGAGCCCACAGATGGTGTCCTCACATGGTGAAGATGGAGGGGTGACAAAGACTAGCTGTCCATCTTAGGACTAATGATATCTATGAGTGTGAAGCTCTCATGCCCTAGTCTCTAAAGCCTCCCCACTTTAATGCTGTTGCCTTGGGAATTAAGTTTTGGAAGATACACAAACATTCCAACTACAGCACACTTTGGTCTTGAGAACTGCTGAATATAGTATTCCTGGGGAGTAACAGCAGAGACCAGACTGATACTGAGCAGTGGGGGAGGCCGCATATGACAATCAGCTTGTTCAGCACCGTAGCATGAGAAGAGAGCTGGAAGTTCTGAGCGCTATAAACTCATAGGTGGGGGTTTGTCTCCAGTCAACATCTACCTTTTTCTCTGTGTTTCTGGTGTAACTTTCTTTGCTTCTTTGAGCACTGCAGGCTCATAGCTTACTCCAACAAGCCCTCTGCGGAAACAGGTACCTCTAAATGTAACCAGTTCCCCATAATGACACAAATTTAAAGTTTCTCACTCTCCTCCCCTAATGAAAGCTTGCAAAGCAAACAGTGTGTTCTGTCTCTTGGATCCTCGGGGGAATGGGAATAATCTTCGTAACCTCACTTGGCTTTAGTGGTTTGCTTCCCTTACTGATTTTAGAAGTGGCTTAGCGGAACAATAACATGATAGACCCCAGCTATCTTTAACTTGACTGTGAGTAACATTTGTGATTTATTATCACCTCAGTAACATTTTAAAGATGGAATTGGAGACAGCCCTGTCTAGTTTGAATTAGTGGAAGTTACCTTGTCACTTGTGCTGCATAGGTGTGACATCGAAACTCTTATCTACAGATTACATGTTTAACCCCCTCCTGTTCATCTCCTTTTTCACTCTCTTCCTGTCTCTGCTTCTCCCATTTCATGCTGCCTACCTTTCCCCATGCCTCAGCCCATATTAATTCTTTATGCTGCAAATATCCCTGTTCTCAGGGAGGCAGATGTGCTGTTTGTCCACTGTCTGTAGTTAGTGCTCCACAAAGAAGTCCTCCCTCTTTTGCAAAATTCATTGCTTCACTGGTTAGCCTATCATATGGAGAGAAAAATGAGCCTGGTTTAGTAACACTAGGGAAGGATTTCTCCAACTTGATTCCTGCGAGACATCTGCTATTCTTGCTGGTTGAACATCTGTTCTTCATTTTAATAGCATAATCCTTATCTTCCTGGGGGAATCACTCCTTCCTTCCATAATAAGACTGGTTATTATTTTTAGGTAGTTATGTGATCTCAGTGTGGCTACTAGGAATTCTATTCCCTCTGACTGAAGGCAGTGCCAGTTTCGGATGACACTGAACCTACTTTTCCAACTAGTCATGGCTACTCCTGCTATTGGGACGTCTGGAAGCAGGCATGTTTTTGTGATATTGAGTGGTCCTTCATGTGTGTTAAAACTGAGGCTTTTGGAAGCCAGGGTGTTTCTGCGAAAGGTCTACTTGCTTGATAAAGCACACAGCTGAGGAAAGCAAAGCCAAGAGATGAAGACTGTTAAGCTGGATTCAGTCCCATCCGATAAGTCTTGGATTTAGTTGTGCCTGAAGCTGTAGTAGCTACTGCTTTCTGTATAGGTATGTGAGACCATGGTATTGCCCCCTTTTAATATAAGTTAGAGTTTTTGAGAAGGGTGGTGGTGGGGCATGCCTTTAATCCCAGCAGTTGGGAGACAGAGGCAGGCAGATTTCTGAGTTCGAGGCCAGCCTGGTCTACAGAGTGAGTTACAGGACAGCCAGGACTACACAGAGAAACCATGTCTTGAAAAAACAAGCAAGCAAACAAACAAAATTTTAAAAAATTAAAAAAAAATAAAAAAATTAAGTTAGAGTTTTTGCCAGAATCCAAAGTATCCCATGTTCCATGGCCAATTATTTCATTTAAATCTCCCTCTGAGTTCTAGACTGTGCATACTCAAGAGGCTTTGTAGCACACTGTCAGGCATTTGTTCAAAGTTTAGTTGAGTCTTTTCCCTCTGATTCTTTCCAAGGATCCTTCCATTTTAGTATCTCAACAATACTGACAAACACACTTTGTTCATGTTTCTGAAACAGTTGGTTTTTCATGTGTAAGAAGTCACAATGCACAGCTGGAATTCTGAAAAAATGTGGGCCAGCATGGAAGTTTGTTGTTCTACAATAGCAGCAGTTCTTAGCTTATGATGAGTTTATACATTTCATCCAGAAAAGGACATGACCCCCCAAATAGGTAAATAAAAGTGCCAACCTAGTTCTTTTTCTGGGTGAGTCATGCCTTTGGATTTCCAGGGTGTCTTAGCTATGTTTTTTGCCATGACATAGCATGACAACCAAGGCAAATTATAAAACAATATATTTAATTTGAGGTTCATGGTTGCAGAGGGTTAGAGTCTATTACTACCATGGTAGGGAGCATGGCAGCAGGCAGACAGGCCTGGTGCTGGAACCTCCGGGCACACAACCACGAGGCCCAGAGAGGGCTATCTGGGAATAGTGTGAATTTTTTGAAACTTCAAACACACCCTTATTGAATACCTCTTCCAATAAGGCCTCATTTACTAATCCTTCCCAAGCAGTTCTATCAACTGGAGACTAAGTACTCAAATATATGAGTCTATGGGGGCCATTCTCATTCAGACCACCACATAAGACAACCCATTACAAGTTCTACTTGAGCAGAGAAGAAGAGGAAGAGGGAGAGAAGCAGAAAGAGAGGAGAGAGTGAAAAAGGAGATGAACAGGAAGAGGTTAAACATATTTCTCACCTATACTCCTGTCAATCAGAGTATGTCTTCTGCCTTTCATCTTTGACCTCAGAATGCCACAACAAGCCCTGAGTTAAATAAAATTCTAGGATTTATAGGATGAGGAGATGGCTTAGCCAACAAAGTGCTTCCTGCCTAAGCATAAAGACCTAAATTAAATACCCAACATTCTCATAAAAAAAATCTGGGCACAACAGTATAAGCTTCTAAACCCAGCACCAGGGGAGTAGAGAGAGAAGATCCCTATGGCTTGTTGAGTAGTAAGTCTAGTCAAATCAGTGAGAGACCCTGTCTCAAAAATAAGGTGGAATACACTTTAGTTGAAAGACATAGAGAAGTCATTGTAATTGAGCTGTAACTGAGCTGAAATTCATCAATGGTTGTATACAGCTGTGAGTGGAGAAAGCTACAATACTGACTTGTTAGGCCCCCTAGTGCCCTCTGGTACAATTGGCATGGTTCAGAGAAAACAAACCGTTTGTGATTGGATTTAAGGTTTACTTAACAATAGATAACTCAAGCTTAGTATTGAAAACCTAGTTGGTACTCCATGGATAGGAATATGTCCTAGGTCAACTACTACTGTTTGTTTTGGTGTTCAGGTGTGTTGACAAACTGCCTTTAAAGTCCATACCCACAGATCAGTGCTATTCTTTGCTTTGGTCAGATGAATGCATTTGTTTACTTATTTGCTTATTTATTTATTTATTTATGTATTTATTTATTTTTAGGCAGGGTCTCTCTATGTTACTTGGCTGCACCCTATATGTAAATAAGGTTGGCCTTGAACTCACAGAGATCTACCTGCTTCTGCTTCCCAAATGCTGAGATTAAAGGCTGTGCCACCATGGTTAGTTGAGAAGCTGCTTTTTGCAATGGGCAGTAGTTAATGCAGAGACTCATAACTGGGCAAAGTTCTGAGAATCAGTGACTCTTGAGTACTCAGCCTGAAACTGAACACATATATCATCCGCTCCACAGCATATGGAACACCATGAAAGAGGGGAAGGAAAGAATGTAAAGGCTGAAAGGATGAGAGGAATATTATAGAACATCATCTTGTAGACACTACATGGCCACTGTACTCATGAATGCCCAGCAGCTCTGCACAGGTTTGGGCCCTTCAACATTCCATCATGGATTGGAGATGGATTTGTGAGGCCTTGTTGCTCCATGAGGACTTCACTGGACATTAGTGGGTACTAAGGAAAGAGGGGTTATTTTCCTTAGTGCTATAGTCATTGCTAGCTGCCCATCCATTAGCTAGTCACCCACCCATGCTCATATGGTCAAGCCTCATTAAACTGTGGATTACACATGCAAACATATGCTCAACAATAAAGTGGGGTGTGAGCCTGTCAGGAAGAGGAGGCTCAGTGGGAGTAGGGAAGGGGTAAGGTAGAGTTATGGAGGTGCTCAATGGGAGTGGGGGATAGGTGAGGTAGAGTTATGGGGTGCTCAATGGGGATGGAGAAGGAGAAGGAGAAGGTAGAGTTATAGGGGTGCATATGATCAAAATACATTTAAAACATTGTTAAAGGTTAAAAGTCATATTAAAATATCTTGGAGCATTATTGAGGAAGACAACCAAAGTTGCTCTCTGGCATCTGTATTTGTACACACATATCACTCCCAGCACATATTTCAGGATCTACAATTTTAGCACTGACTTCTGTTACAATGATACCATTCACAAGCTCTCCACTGGATATCAACCCTCTCTCCCCACTTCTATCCAGACCTGTGAAAATCAACATACAAAAATATACTTAAGCCTCTTTCCCTTAAACTGCCACTCACATTCTCTACTGAGAATACACTGACAGTACACTGACCCACTTGTTCCAGACAGAAACCAAAGAACCAATGAAGGCATCTACATCTACCTCAGACATTTGCTTATGCCAGTCAGTCACCACCATGCCTCACAGGCACCACCATGCCTCACAGAGTCTCCCTTTAGATGCTAGGCCCACTGTTTTGTTTTTTTTTCCTCTCCAAACCAATGATCACAGTTTCCATGAACGCTTTCATAACTCTCATCTGCAACGTCAGCCTTCATCTGTGAAGTAGAGTTTCTGCCCTTCTGAGCCCTCTTCAACCTCAATTCCAGACTTCAGCTAGACAGATCACCCCAGAGCATGAAATGTTATCAGACTGTGCCCTGATCAGATCTCTGTTGCTCTTTCTGGATTTACTCTGAGATGCTGTCACCTTATCCTAACACATGCAACTTCTTGTAATCTCTCTCTTGGCAACTTTTCTTTCATTTTTATGAGCAAATCTCTCATCCAGCATTTATCAAGTGATAGGAACTATTCTTTCGTGACACTGGGAATGTAATAGTAAATGGAAGCAAATGTTCTGACCTCCTGGATCTCTGTCCTACCTGGGGAAACAGTCCATATCAGAAGGCAATTCATACAATGGTCTGAAATAAATCCAGAAAGGCTCAAGGAAGGAGAGAGGAAGGTGGTGCAATTGAGAAGCTAATAAATAGAATATTTTATTCAGGAAGTGCTATTGGAACCCAGATTGGCAGAGGCAATGGGACAAGCCATGTGGGCAGAGAAAGGGAAAGTATATGCAAGGGTCCTAATATTATTTCAAAGGATATCAGACTGGAGCAGACTCAGGAGAAAAAAGAAAATGGGTCAAGAAAAAATACACAGGGACTTGGCAGACAGTGCAGTGGCTGGTTTTGCCCTCAGCAAAATGGGAAACCATTGGATTGTTCTGAGCATAAATGATATACTTGGACTTAGGCTTTAAAACAAGCTACCTGTTCCCTAGAGGGTGTTGTATATAACTCCTTCTGCATTCTCCCCTTAATCCACATCAGTCTTCTCTCAGCCGATGTGCCCCTCCTTACTTCTTCATCTCTTCAAGGACTATCTCTTCAAGGCACTATCTAATCTTTGTGTTTTAGTAGTACTGTCACTACAAGGGTTTGTGGAGTAAATGAAGGTGATGGAGGCCCCTCTGTCAGGAGAGGGCAGGGAAGCATGTGGCCCCTTAATAACTCACAGTTTTCTAGTGGGAACCGTCTGCCAGGCATTTCATTAAGTGTTTCTAGTGGGTTCTGTTGTTCAGTCCTTAGAACAACACTGTGATGCTGATTTTATACACATTTATTTTACAGAGGAGGACACTAATCACAGGGACGTGTAGGGAGTATCTAAGATTATATAGCTGGGGTGGTGGCAGGACTTGAACCATGAAAGCAGAGTCCAGGGGCTTGAACCTGGATGTGAGGGAACAATTAACTTCCCATGTGTCAGGGCACTTGGGTCATAATTGTAGCCCTACGTATTTGCCAGTCCCGGAGCTTGGGAAAGTAACTAAGTGTTGCATACTCAGTTTCCTCATTTGAAGAAGGAGATTATGATCATGTGTAAACAGTAAATGTTATTTGGCTCAGCTTTAAGTCTCACACTAAGACAGCCATCAGATCCTAACCACTCTACTTTTGTATTTTGAAGCAGGTACAGGAGCATCAAATATGCCATATAGAAATTCTATGTGCTTATATGTGTATGCACATGTGTATAGAGACTGGAGGTCAATATTAGGTGTATTTATCAATTTCCCCACCTCAGTTTCTGAGAGATTCTCCAACAGATGGCCTGCAGGAAGTCTGAGGGTATTTTTTTTGATATATTATTGATATGTGAGGGCCAAGGTAACTGTGAGCAGTACTACCCCAAGGTAGATGGTTTGGAGTATAGAAGGAAGGTTGAACAGCCATGGAGAGCAAACCAGTAAGCAGAATTCCTCCAGGGAATCTGCTTCAGTTCCTGCCTTGATTTCTTTCCTTGACTTCAATTCTTGATGAACTGTAAGCTATGAAATGAAATAAGGTCTTTCCTTCCCAAGTTGCTTTAGTTATGATATTTATCACAACAATAGGAACCCTAACTAAGACTTGCTGATTGGACACTGAACCCAAAGGGATCCTCTTATCTCTGCCTTCTCAGTACTGGAAGTACTGTCTTCTCTGTGCCTGGCTTTTTATACAGATTTTGGAAACTGAACTCAGGTCTTTTTGTTTTTGTGGTAAGCTTGTTAACAACCAGGCTTCCACCCTTAGTTTTTTTTTTTTGACAGAATCTCACTATCTTACTATGTAGTTCCCCAGCTCCCCCCTCTCCCACCACAACCCCCTGCAAACACTGGGATGACAGACTTGTGCACCACTATGCTTGGCTTCTGGACACTTCTAAGTCTGCCTATTTTTTTTTTTTTTTTTTAGAACTCCAGATTGGAGGAACTATCTCTTTAGCAGAAAAAAAATATGTAGAAATGAAGTCTTAGATAACAAACACAACTGCATCCCATTGAGGTTATGGAATATGCTCAAACTCAGATGTCTGAATCAAAGCAGGTTTAAGTCTGGGATTCAGGAAGTTACTTGAACACAGGACAAAACTGTGCCTAGAGGCATCAGGTAAAGGAGACTGATGTCTTAACGCTCTCCTGGCTGGTCCTGTGAGTGAGGATTTCTCTAGTGACTGAAAACTCAGCTTCTTTTGATGACAGGTGAAAGAGACCCATGTTCCATTAGAGCAAACCAATGAAACCAAGACCAATGTACCAGAAAGGACACTGGAACTTTTCAGATAAGATGAGAGAAGTGATAATTGGAACTCAAGATTGCTGGAAGCAGAGTCTGCCCAGCCATTGGGAACCCAAGAAACAAATTATAACCCATGACTCCCAAGCTGTTTCAAGTACTTCCAAGCATGTGTCTCAAGTGTCACAACTTGAAATTCCTCAGCGAGAAGGTCAATTGAAAAGTCATAGAGGAGGGTCACACTGGTTGAGATTCAACCCTGTGTGAAGGGGACTAAGAGAAGGAGATGGTCAGGGACTCATTGACAGAATCTTGAGAATCTACTGCAAACCCTAGCGAGTTATGAAGACAAAAACTAACCTTAAATATAATAATTAATAGTTAACTGACCATGGATATAAACACTGACAAAAAATTCCTCAAGTCAAATTCCTTAATACAGAATTTGGGTTTATGGTGAGCATTTAATTTACTCCTAATTGTGCTGCTAGGATCTGGGATAATGCTGATTTTCAAAATAGCTGAAAGTTTATGCCCAAAGGTGGTGTAGACTCAATGGTTTGAACTTCAGAATATCTCTGAGTTAAGTCTTCAATGGAGAATGTCTTAAGTCCCATAAGAAGTTCCAGTGACTTGCTTTCATGTATCAATGAGAAGGGATTGCTTTATTTCTTCATTTCTTTATTAGTATTGATGCCCGTAGCATCCTGGTCCTGAGCTTTTATCTTTTAGAAAGATAACACTTCATCTCTCACAAGTCTTCCTTCCCTCCCCTTCCCTTCCCTTCCCTTCCCTTCCCTTCCCTTCCCTTCCCTCCCCTTCCCTTCCC
>NW_022196904.1:112602481-112607138 GCF_008632895.1 Mastomys coucha
CCTTTCTCTCCCTCTTCTCCCTTTCCCTCCTTATATTCCTCCATCCCTCTGTTCCTCCCTTCCTTCACTCCTTTTCTCCCTTTGTCTTTCCTTCCTTTCCCCTCCCCTTCTTTCCTTCTTGCTTTCTCTCCTTTCTCTCCTCCCCCTTTCCTTCTATTTCTCTTCCTACATTCTTTGTCCCCCCCTCCTTTTTTCTCCCATTTCATCTATCCTCTTCCTCCAACTCTCCTTATTGATACAAGATTCTGTGCAGGCTGTCCTGAATTTACTCTGTATTCCTGGTTGACTTTGAACTCAGTCTCCTGGCATCAATTCCCCCCTAGTGCTGGGATTACAATTGTGCCTTTCCTCATCTGGCTCAAAGCACCTTTTTGAGCAATCTGGAGAAGGCTATGAAACAGATTCTCATAAGTTCCCTTTCCGATAGCCCCCAGTACATATTTATGGACAATACCAGCTGATGGGCACTGGAGTGGACAGACTCTGCAGGCAACTGCTTTAATACCTTGCTACTGTGATAATAGATGTTCTTAAAAACATACTCTCATTTTCTCTGGCTTTCTAAAGGATATGTTTAAAATACTCAGCAAGCTGGTATAGATGCCCCTTGACTTACAATGTGTTACTTTCCTGTAAACTTACTTTATGTTGAAAATAGTATAACTCATCTGTGCATTTAGTCTTCTTAATCTACCCCACATCATAGCCTGTCAACGCAGTGCATTGCACAGTTGCTACCCTTGTGATTTTGTCGCTGATTGGGAAAAGAGCAAAATTGATTGGACATACAGCTGCTACTGACTGTATAGTGATTGTGCTCAGGCCTAAGGTTGAGAAATTCTAGGTTGAATGACAGTAAATCAAGGACTGTGTGCACAGTGACTTCCCTAGAGTGGTACTGGAAAGTTCGAAATGAATTGAGGAATCTCGGCAAGGCCCTCAAGCTTTTTAAAAAGCCATATACCAAAACTTGTTCAAATGTGCTTTTGCTGTCTACATTGTTATATATCAGACGAAGAGGCAATGTATGTGGTTAGCTTTCACAGATAACTTGGACTTTCAATTCTTACACCATGCTATCACTTCCTGCTCAGACTTAGGCATCTGAGACAATTTTGGTGGAAGCCATGCTGAGGTCAGAGTGGCCCCAGCTTCTCATGTGTTGAAGCAGCCGGACAGCCTTCTAGCACACATTTGTGTCTTGTCTAGAAGAAATTCTTCAGGAGTTTCTTAACTCTCCTTGTTCAAAGAGGAAGGTTGTTGAAAAGTTGGCTCCTTTCCAAGTTCTCTGAAAAATGTCTATTTACTAAGCTTCATGAAGAGATGTCAATGATTGACTAATGATGCTTGAGTTCTTGACTCTAGTCTGCAGGGGATGCCTCTTTCATTTGCCACCTGAAAAGCTGCAATTACTAAAATTGCTTATAATGCCTCTCCTTTAGGAGTTCACATTAGGGATCCCTTCAAGAGAATTCATTGATGCATTCATGCATACACACATTCATTCGTTTCTTTCCCTATGGCCCTGTATGTGAGCACTCTTCAACCCATGCACCAGGAGCCTGTCTTCTTAAAGATACAACTAGTAGATTTGGATGTTCAAGATCACCTGGGATGGACTCAGTGGTCTTCTGGGAAATATTTGTCAATTAACTTCCTGAAAAAATGAAAACTCTCTTATTGTAGTGTTTGCCACTTTTTCTGGTATAAATACTCCCAACATGTCCAACTTGAAACTAACAGTATTGTGTCACTGAAGGTATGCATGGTGGCTCTCATTAGTCACAGGAACCAGATCTAACACACCAAATCTCTACCCTCATGTCTGACATCAGCCACAGATTGACCACCTGCAACTCTCATAAGAGGATATGGAGGGGATTGAGATGGAGTAAAGACTACATTCATGACGAAGAAGCAGCCTAGGAATTAGGAAGTACATGGACTCTGGTCTGTGTCAAGTGCATGCTTATGTTTAAACTCCAATACTGCTCGCTCTCAATGCATGACCCTGGACATGTTCAATATCCTGCAACTCCTGTCCTCTCACCTTTAAGATAGAAATCCTCATTGGGTTAGACTCTGCTTAAATAGACTTGTATTTGTGAAGTTCTTAGAATACTGTCAATCACACAGTTCTGTGGTGTACAAATGTTTGTTGAATAAAGAAGACTGATTCTACAAATATTTACTGAGTATCTAGCTTGGGCTAAGCACATGTAGCAGGCACTATCAGTAAGGCAGAGACGAATTGTGATTTTCTTCTTAAGAATTTGCAATGTAAGGGGGGGGGCAAGGTGGCAAGCATAGAGGTAGAAGGACCATGAGTTCAAGGCCAACTTGGGCATTATAGTGAGATTGAGGCTATCCTGAGTCTGAACAGCGAGACCATCTTGAAACCAGGGGCAGAAGGGAACACTGCATATTTACTCCCTGATAGAAAGAAACAAGTCTCTCTTTTTAATGTATCATTGTACAAGTCTTTTCTCATTAGTTAGATTTATTCAAATATATTTTATTAATATTATTAAAAATTAAGAAATATTTATTTTATTTTCTATGTCTGTGCGCCACACATGTGCTTGGTGCCTGCAGAGGTCAGAAGATGGCATCTTCTCCCCTTGAACTGGAGTTATGGATGGTTAGGAACCACCAGAGGGTGCTGGGAATGGAACCCAGTTCTCTGCAAGAGCAACAAGTGCTCTTAACCACTGAGAAATCTTTGTAGCCCCAATATATTTTTAAGGTTATTAAGAATGGTATTGTTTCTCTCATTTTTTTCTTAGTATGTTTGTTGTTAGTTTACATGGAAGCTATTAATCTTTGTGTGTTAATTTTGTATTCCATTACTGTACTGAATGTATCATCTTTAACAGTTTTCTGGTGGAGTCTTTATGACCCTTTACGTATAGAATCATCATACTATCTGGAAATGTGTAGACTTTGGCATTTTCCTTTTCTATTTATATCCTCTTTATCTTACCTTATTGCTGCAGCTAAGACTTGAAGCACTCTATTGAGCAGGAGTGGAGAGACTGGATGTCCTTGTCTTGTTCCTGATTTTAATTAAATGCTTTGAGTATTTCTACATTTAATATATTTTCTTTATTATATTGGAATTATGCATGTATTGCTAGATTTTCTAGGACACTTATAATCAGTTGATGATGGAATTTGTCAAAGGCCTTTCTTGCATCTAGTTGGGTGATCATGTAGTTTCTGTCATTGAGTTTATTTATGTGGTGATTAATCTTATTGAATTACATGTATTGAGCCATCCTTACATCTCTGGAATGAAGCCAACTTGATCATAATAGCTTGCCTTTTAAATGAATTCTTGAATTCAGTTTGCAAAAATTTCATTTAAAATTTTTGTATTTATACATTAGTTTATAATTTCCTTTTTTGTTAGGTTTTTGTCTGATTTTGGTATTAAGTTAATATTGGCTTCATGAAGGAATTTGACCATATTCCTTAATTTTCTATTTTATGGATGAATTTGAGTAGGATTGGTGCAATTATTGGAAGATCTGGTAGAATTCTACACTGGATCCATCTGACCCTAGGCCATTTTCAGTTGAGAGATTTTTTAATACTGCTTTTATCTTACTGGATGTTATGGTTCTGTTTGGATTATTTATTTCATCTTGATTTAGCACATATATCTACAAATTTATCCATATGTATTAGATTTTTCAGTTTGGGGGAATATAGATTTTTAAAAGTATAACTTTACAATTCCGTGAATTTCCCCAATGTCTACTGTAATGTCTGCATTTTTATCTCTAATTTTTATAAGATTAGATTCTCCCTCTACTTTTGGCAATTTGGCTAAAAGTTTGACAATCTCGGTTACTCTCTTTAAAATGCCATCTCTCCAATTCAGTGATTCTTTGTGTTGATTTTTTTTTTCGTTTCTATTTCAAGGTTTCCAGAAACTTCATTACTGTAGACTAGCTTTCATAGTGCTGAAAGTACTACACACACTACCAGAAGGCAAAAGCAATCTCCAGTCTTGCTCAGCTACAAACCATGCAAGCTACAGTAGTGACCCGCACAGAAAGATATGTGTGAGGCTACCACAGTGGCATGAATGCTATGGGCATACCAACTATTTTCTAATTGGACTTAGGTCCCAGTCCATGGGACAAACCCACATCTGGTACCATTATGAGGACTAAGAGCCTGTAGCTGGACAGATCATAAGCCCTAAGGGAGAAGTCTACACTATTATTCTGCTCAATGGACATGGCACTAAACCAACCCTTAATGTCATACCAATAGATTAATGAATCTCTCGACCTTTATCAGAGAAACTTCTATTTGCAGTAGGTGTCAATTAACACAGAGAAACCACAACTGGTCAGGATACAAAGAATGACAGACTGTAGAATTATCAGCCTTGAATGGGACATCTGTATCACATCCCTACCTGCCAAGTCTCAGATCATTGTAAGAAGGGGTAGACAAATGGTAAGAAACAGAGACAGAGTATACCTACAAGAAAACAGGGCAGTTGCACATGTGAACTCATGATGACAACATGCACAAGGTCTGCACAAGGTCAAGCCAAAGGGCATCTTAGACTTGGGGGAGGGATGTAGGCACACAATTCCACTAGTAGCTGAGGAGCTATTGATAATTTTTGGGAGATGAA
>NW_022196904.1:112607553-112616007 GCF_008632895.1 Mastomys coucha
CATTTATATGTATTACTTAATCTTACATGTTCATCACTTCAGAGGTAGCCTTAAATGTAAAATTTATAGTTAAAATTTATTAATAAAACCAAACATTAAAAAGATTTTGCAATTCTATTTCTTTATAAAATACATAGTACCTTTTATTGCCTGATTTGGATGGTGTATTCATATTTAAATTAATTGATTTTTTTTTTTTTTTTTGGTTTTTTTGAGACAGGGTTTCTCTGTGTAGCCCTGGCTGTCCTGGAACTCACTCTGTACACCAGGCTGGCCTCGAACTCAGAAATCCGCCTACCTCTACCTCCCAAGTGCTGGGATTAAAGGCGTGGGCCACCACGCCCGGCTCTAAATTAAATTTTTTTAGGTTTTGTAATATGGAGATTTTAAATATACTCAGAAACAGTGGTATAATGTAGCCTTATATAGCCACTACCCATGGCTACCAATTGTCCTATGGCCTATAGCCACTTTTAATTAATTCATGAACTTGCCCATTTTCTTCAATTAGATTGTTGAAATAAGTTCTATACATCATGAACTTCCATTTATGCCACAGACAAGAAAAATGAGCCTTGGGGAGTTTAAATTATTTGATTAAAATCATACAGATAATAAATGGCAAAACTGAGACCCAAACCCTGGGCTATTTTATTCCAAAGTCCACAATTTTCCAAAAAGCTAAATTTTAAGGCATGTTGAAAGTGTCCTAGATAAATATAGAAGTTCAGAAAAGAGTTCAGGAGAGCTCTGCAAAATAAATGCAGTTGCAGGCTATATCCGTCAGCTTTGTGCCATGATAATAAAACAGAGGAGGCAATTAGCAGAGAAAAGTTTTATTAGGATACAGTCCTGAAGATTCCAGTTCAACACCGTGTGTTAACATTGCTGAGCGCCCTCAGTGGCGCTGGCAGGAAGCGTGTGGCAGGCAAAATATTGAATCTTGAGCCCGGAGCAAAAGGATAGGTTATGGTTTAAGTCCCTTTCACAGGCTGCCTCCTTCTTCCTAATGCCCTCCTACCAGATCCCACCTCTTAAAGGCACCACCACCTACCAACAGCAGCTCTTAGGGTCAAGCCTCAAACAAGGTGCCTCTGTGGGGACACTGAGCATCCAGGCAGTAGCGTGAAGGAAGAGGTTGTGCAGAACAGTGAGAGGCTTTGTAGTGAGACACAGAAGAGAGCTGAAGGGTAAGAAGGCAACTCAGCCAGACCCATTTGTGGAGAAGTATTGCTTACAAAGCTGATCTCTGGGGTAGGGGGTGGGGCCTCAGAAAAACTTTTTTTTTTTTTTTTTTTGACAGTGGATCTCATTATGCAGCTCTGGCTGCCCTAGAATTCATTATGTAGATCAAGTTGGCTTTGAACTCACAGAGATCTACCTGCTCAATCTCCTATGTGCTGGATTAAAGGCATGTACTATCACGTGTCTTTAAGAGCCTCCTTGTGAGTCTCTGCTTGTATTGTCCTGGGTAGTCTTAGAACCCAGTTGAGGTGTTAGCTGCAGCCAGCTGGACTGTAGGGACTGTCATTCAGTGGTTTTATTTTTGTGTCATTGAGTGTTCAAATCCCTAGGCAGCCTGGTGATTTTCTAAGCCATTATTCATCAGTCATGCAGTTCTCCTGTAACCTCTAGCCATAGAGAAGTCTCATTTCTGCAAATGTCTACCACTTCAGATTTCAATCGAAAGTCTTTGAAAGGGAGGTGAAGAGCTGTCTCTTTCTGCATAAGGAGGGCTTTGGGCTGGCAGCTCCCTGTGGAAAGGTAACTTATATTCTTACTTTCTGTTGCTGTGATAAATACCATGACCAAAAGTGGCTTGGAAAGGAGAGGGTTTATTTGGTTTATACTTCCTGATCATAGTCCATTGCTGAGAGAAGTCAAAAGAATAAAGCTTACTGGCTTGCTCCCATAGCTTGTTCAGCTCTTTCTTGTGTTTGCTCTCTCTCTCTCTCTCTCTCTCTCTCTCTCTCTCTTTCTCTCTCTCTCTCCTCTCACCATCTTTCCCTCTCTCCCTCCTTCTCTCCTCTTCCTTCCTTTCTTTTAATAAATTTTTATTTATTTTTTCTCTCAAAGACTACATCTATTCAGTTTCCCCTCCCTCCACTTCTTCCAGTCCCCTATCATCTCCTTCAGATCCATTGCTCCCCAATTTCCCTTCAGAAAAGAGCATGCTTACCAGTGATATCAACTGAACAAGATGCAATAAGATTAGGTACAAACCCTCACAATCAAGGCTGAATGAGGCAACTCTGTAGGAGGAAAAGGGTCCCAGGAGGAGGCAAAAGAGTCAGACACAGTTCTACTCCCACTGTTAGTCCCACAAACATCCCAAGTTACACAACCACAAGAGACATACAGAGGACCTAGCTCAGACCCATATAGGCTCTGTGATTATCTCAGCTTTATTTCTTATACTACCCAGGCCCACTTATCCAGGGTTTGTACCACTTGTAATGGGTTGGGCCCTCTCCTCCCATGTCAATCATTAATCAAGGAAATGCCCCATAGACTTTCCCACAGGCCGAATTTGAGGGAGGCACCTCCTCAACTGGGGTTCCCTCTTTCCAGATGACTCTAGCTTGTGTTGACAAAAACTACTAATGGACTCACTCTCTCTTTTCTAACTCAGGCTTCTCTTTTTTCATTTGCCAGCTGCCTCCAAAAGTTCTAGAGCTTCTCCAGAAGACAGAAGAAGATGGGAAGCTAGGAGAATCTTAAGAGGAAATGATTTCAGTTGCCCAACATTTGCAATGTATTGGTCTCATGTATTTGTCCCACTGTTTAACTTACTCTTGGGTATTTAACTGTTGGAAGGATCCCTTTAAACTTACAAGCTCTTGGTGTTTTCTTTTTCTGCTTTCAGCCTCTTTTTGATTCAGAATGCACAGCTAAGCAAACATCTTAGTGTGTTAACCTTACTTATTCTATATTGTAGAATTAGCTCTGTGTCGCCTGGTGCCGGTCCTTCTGTTTGTTTGACCTCCTACCTCTCTGTCATGCTATTTTCCTCAACAATTTGATTGTCTAGACTGATCAGTGTGGTTCCCTTAGCACATTACTGAGCTCCAGGCGTGAGTGCAGACTTTGATTACAAGAGACTTAGCATGGGAAACATGCTACACAGCTGAGTTTAGTGAAGGAGTGCAGAAAGTGCTTGGCTTTTGGAAATTTGGACTCATATTGCTCTAATTAATATTGTGTAATGAATAATTCTAAAACATAGTCATTAAGCAATAATCACTTATTGTTTTGTGAAAAAATGAATGCATTACTTTGGGTCAGCACTGCTTGGCTTTGGATTAGCACTGCTTTGCTTCTGGTCAGCACCGATTAGCTTCTGGTCAGCACCGATTAGCTTCCGGTCAACACTGCTTAGCTTCTGGTCAGCACTGCTTAGCCTTACGTGAGCTCAGGTCTGTCCCACTGTCACGCAGTCTGACCCAGATTAAGCAGAGTGAGTTTGTCTGCCATATGGCATAAGTTCAGGCGGACTAAACCAGACCATGGAGTGCACAGACAGCCTGTTTGGCTCATGCTTGTTTATATTCCATTAGTCAAAAGAGAATCACACACTATGTCCAACGTGGATGAGAGAAGGGCATGTAATTCTTTTACCTGGCATCAGTGAAGGTGAGTTAGTGATCTTATCAAACATAATTGGTCATCTGAACTGAATCCAGTGGGTTTAGGTATCACGAATGAGGAGAGTGATAGGGTAGAAGGCTGAAGAGAAAAAGACGGGCTGAATCCTTAGAGCCTTTGTGGTCTTGCTAAATGTGTTGGGTCCCATCTAAGTGCCATGCAAAGCCAATGGAAATATTTAAGCATGAGCATTCAAGCATCAATTTCCAGAAGGAAGATACTGTATAAAGGATAGCTGGGTAGAAGAAAAAAGATGCATAGCAGTGTTGATAGGATACAATGGTTTGGTTTGGCAGGTGGTTGCAGAAGAGAAAAATATCCATGGGTTGGTTCAAGGTATGTTTTCAGTGTGGGTGTTTATTCTGGAGTTGGATGTGAGGCTGAGAAGGGCTGAGGGATGACTTTGGATCCCTGACACCTGTGGCAAATGAGTTTTGATGGGCAGATCTGGCAAAGGGACTGATTTGAAGAAATGGATTAAAAGTTTGTTTTGGGCATTCTGAATTCCACATGTATATGCTACAATACTCATAAAATATCTCCAGATAAGCCTAACAGGCAACTTGCAGGGTCTATATGAATGAAACTATAAACCTCTATTGGGGGCCATAAAAGGAGATTTGAATCAATGGGGTGTCAAACTTTGCACTTGGGTAAGAAGACTCCAGGCTGTAAAGACGTCAGCTCTCACTAAATAAATCTATACATTCAATGCAGTTTCAACTCAAACCTTAATACTGTTTTGTTCTTAAGTCTTGGAGCGATTACCAGGAATGTTCTTTGAAATAAGAATAATGAGAGCTAACCTGCATCATATATTACATGTTATAAAACAATGAAATTTATAGCAGCAGCAGTTGGAGGGATAGACCGATAGATCAATGGCATGGAACAGAGAGGTCCATCCGAGGACAGGTGAGGATTTAGTGTGTTACAGAGAGAGCACAGGGATGTGGGATGAGGGGCCAGTTATGCAGTAAGTGGTCTAAGGACCATTTGGAGGAGCATTTGTACATCATTTGTGGAGTGTTGCATCTTCCTTTATGTCAGTCGTAATCTGCTCAGGAGTTTCACTCTAGAATAATTCAGTAAGTTATATTCATATTAAGGGGCTAGGAAGTTGGCTCAGTGGATAAAGGTGCTTGCTGCCGAGCCTGATGACCTGAATTCGATCCCTAGAAATGAGTTCAATTATGACCCTTACAGACATGCTTGTGCAGTCTTCACATGCACACACACATATACAGATGAATAAATAGACTATTAAGTGTTATATTAATATTGATATATTTTTAGGGTTTTCTGTTTTTGTTACAAACAATAACTTTAGAAGATATTTAGGGGCTGGAGAGATGACTCAATGGTTAAGCCCACTGGCTGTTCTTCTGAAGACTTGTGTTTGATTCCCAGCACTTATGTGGTGACTCACGCCATCTACAACTTCAGTTCCAGAGGATATGATGCCCTCTGCTGGCCTCTGTGGCTACTGCACAACATGGTGCATGGACATACATGGGGCGAGAACGCCTATGCAATGATTTTTTTAAAAAGGAAATGTTTACATTGCATCCATTGGTAAATATGTGAATTCTTCTCATAGATTCTGAGAATAGATTCTGAAGAATGGGTTTGCTCAGAAAGTATATACTTACAAAATGCTTCTAAATTTTCCTATGAAATTCTAAACCATGCCACAGCATCAATGAATAAGGAAAGAAATAAAAATCAAACCTAAATAAATACATCAAGTTCATAAAAATAAAACCAGAAATAAAACATAAGAACCTTAGGGTCAATAAAGGCTGAAGTTGGATTTTTGATAGAATGTCAAGACACGCAAGTTGTTTGTTAGTATGGTCAAGGCAAAGGGAGACATGTCTGGGCTACAGAGGCAATTTAAAAGAACTGGAGACTGTCATCTAAAGTCAGAAGGTAAGACAAACATTGTCTGTAATGGAAACATTGCAGAAATGTCTTTGGAGGCACGTGTGTGCAGAGAGTGGAGGAGATACTCCATAAACTCTGGCTTCTATTCAGCTCTGACTGACTGTCATCATTGCTTTCTAAATTAGACTAGCTTATGTGAGAAACACCTTTAAACTACAAATTCACCTTTGAGGTGGTGAGATCCTCACTGAGCCTGTGATTAGCTGGTTCACATTGCTCTTATGAGACCCAGCCTCTCTAATTGGAATATCAGGAGGGATGGCCTATGGGCTTGAAAATGCTAGTCTCCTTTTCTCCTTTAAAAAATATATATAAAAAATTTAATGGAGCATATATAGTTGAAAATCCACATATAATAAATGTATGGATGATGTGATTCAACTATATAACTTTATACCAATCCATTTGAAAACCTTAGATGAAATGGACAAAAATGTCAAGGAAAATATAAATTTCCAAAATTGGCCCAAGAAAAACCAATAGAAAACACTCATAAAAAAATAGAGATTGCAGTTAAAGGACCATCTACCAATCTGCCCCCCACTTCTGTCATCCAGAGCACAGGCCCTTGGTAGTTGTAAGCAGTTCCATCCGATCCCAGGAAAAAGCCTGATTCATCTTGCATTTTAGAGCAGAGAAAAATGTAGAGACTACCACTCTTATTTTATAAGGCCAGTTTATTTCTGATACCAAGACAAGAAAATAAAATTACAGGCTAATACAGGAGGAAACAATTTGATAAAATACTAAGTAATTGAATCTAGTGACACATTAAAAGCATAATATGTCTTGATCAAGTAGGATTTATGTGAGTAACTCAGGCTTGGGAATCAGTGGAGGACTACCTATGAACGTCAACTTATTTACAGGCTGAAAGGATATGACCACTTCCCTGTGATGCTACAGAGTGAGACCTCAACTTAAACAGGAAAACATCATAAAGTATCTACCCTAAAATGGACAAGAAATATCACAACAAGTGAAGCACCTTAGAAACATTGTTTTAAGTAGCAAGCTGGGGGTAGCCACTTAGAAAGTCTCAGATGCCAGGGACCCAAGAGATTCTTAGGACCCAACAGGGAGGACATTAGCCGAAATACCCAACTAAGGGGAGAGAGAACCTGTAGAGACCATATCCAGTGGATAGATACAGCTCCTGGTTGAGGGATGGGACCACCCACCCACCTCAAAAATATTAATCCAGAATTCCTCCTGTCAAAAAGAAATGCAAGGACAAAGAGTGGAGCAGAGACTGAAGGAAAGGCCACCAGAGACTGCCCCACCTAGGGATCCATCCCATCTGCAGATGCCAAACCCAGACACTATTGTTGATGCCAAAAAGTGCTTACTGACAGGAGCCTGATAATAGCTGTCCCCTGAAAGGTTCTGACCAATACAGATTTGGATGCTTGCAACCAAACATTGGAATGAATGCAGAGACCCTAGTGCAGAAGTTAGGGTAAGTACTGTAGGAGCTGAAGGGGTTTGCAACCCCATAGGAAGAACAACAACATCAACCAGCCAGACCCCCCCCCCCGAAGTTCCCAGGGACTAAACCACCAACCAAAGTGTACACATGGCAGGACCCATGGCTCCAGCTGGATATGTAGCAGAGGATGGCCTTGTCAGGCATCAATGGGAGGAGAGGCCTTTTGTTCTGTGAAGGCTCAATATCCCAGTGTAGTGGAATGCCAGGATAGTGAGGTGGGAGTGGGTGGGTGGGTGAGGGAGCACCCTCATAGAGACAGGGGGAGGAGGGGAGGGAATAGGGGATTTGTAGAGGGGAAATTGGGAAGGGGGTAACATTTGAAATGTAAATAAATAAAACAACCAATTAAAAAATGAAAAAAAAAGTAGAAAGCAGCATTTGGCCCAACTTTGATTACCTGTGGTTGAAACTCCAGTGGCTGCCTAGCCAGTGCCATAGCATGAAGTATAAGAAAAAAAATACTGGCCAGGGCTGTAGACCTTGCAGAATAGTATAGGTGGGAGCAATGCTCTCTGTGTCTGTCTGCCATCTTCATGCTTCTTCCAAACACAGAAGGAGCCTGCTCCAGTCACTCTTGTATAACTCAGTCATAAACTGAAGTAACTTCCCATAGCTACATGTGTCATGTGAATATAGCAGATCGTGTTAACAAGGTCTCTCCTGGTGAATCTCAGGTTTTGTCTTTTCTTGGTGGCATGCAAAACTTTTTTTGCCAGTGTCACTGTGTTCATAGGTACATTTCTAGATCTTGAACTGCTAGATTAAAAAGAGTCCAGTTGTCCTTCAAAAGATTGTGATCTGAGTTGAGCTCCAAATCATAGAATATACCCTGGCAAGGGAAAGCGATTGCTGTCTATACACATACAACTCAGATCTGTCTAGTGAGTGATACCTAATAAAAAATATAACATAAAGAAGTCTCAGTGTGACCAGCAGGACCAGGCACACAGAAACTCTGCCAGCCCAGGGGCTCTGGTTCCTTCTGGTCCCACAACACCCAGAGGAAGCTCCACTCCCAGGCTCTCTAACATGCCCAGGATCAGAGGTGAGGACACAACATCTGTCCCAATACTGGGAGTAACTGGGACCAGCGGGACCAGGCTCACAGGAACTCCGCCATCCCAGTGGCTCTGGTTCCTTCCAGTCTCTCTGGGCTGGTGTCCTGAGCAGACCTTGGGCACAAACTCCGCAGCCAGTCCTACAACACCCAGAGGAAGCTCCACTCCCAGGTGCTCTAACAAGCCCAGGATCACAGGATCCCAGAATCACAGGATCACAGAGACAGGCTTGACTCTGAGGAAATCAGATACAACTAGGATCACAGGAAGGACAGGCTCCAGTCAGATTTAGCAAGGGCAGGTAGCACTAGAGAT
>NW_022196904.1:112618375-112642664 GCF_008632895.1 Mastomys coucha
TAACAAATTCAGATAAATTGAAATCATGTAACTTTTCTCATCATATTGCAATAAAACTTAAAAAAAAGTCCCAGTGTGATATCATCTATGCAACATTGAAATTGTATTTTATGTTTTTCTCTTTCTCATATTCTTCAGAGTGTAATTGACAAAGAACACTCTCACACACATACTTAGAGTATACAGTGTGATGTCTTAGCATGTATATATTATGAAATGATTATGGATTATAGTCAATTAATGTGTTGACTAGTTTTCACAGGGACTTACTTTTGTGTGTGTGTGTGTGTGTGTGTGTATTCAAGACTCACTTGTCTAGGTAATATAGATGCATGTATACTAACTGTATATTTGATCATTAAGATGCATATTTTGAAACTTTAGTCTCTTTTATCAGAATCTCCCTACCCCCACCCCAGGCCATGCCAGCAGGCATTCTGCTCATGGGTATGAGCTCTACTGGCTTAGATTTCACACATGAGGTCATGCAGCATTCCTTTCTGTCTCTGGCTTATTTAACTTAGTATACTGTTCCAGGTGTACTTGGGTTGCACACTACAAAGCACCCGTCTTTTAAGAGCCAGCTTAATATTCCATCATGTGTCTATGTCTATCTGTATACATAAATATCTCAGGATGTTCATTACATTTTCTTCATCCACCCATTCTTCTACCACTGGACCCTCAGATAATTCCTCATCTTGGCTACAATGAACTCTGAAGTGTTGCTATCTTTGAGAAGCTGATTTTCTGTCTTTTTGTACATGTACTTAGAACTAGCATCTGGTCTACACAGTAATTCCCCCCAAATTTTTGAGGAGCCTCTCTGCCATTTTGCATAAAGACTTCATAAATTTATGCTCCAACCAACAATTTGCCCTCATCCTCACCAACATTTGTTGTCTCCTGTCTTTTTCTGGGTTACTCATTTTAACTGATGTGTATAAGTCACCCTGGAGTTGTAAGTAACTGACATGTCCTTCAGCAGTTTAGACCAGTCATTCCCTCCAGATACTCTGAACTGAATGGCCAGTGCAGTCTGCAGTGGGCTTGCCTGATGCCCACTGAGGCAGGCCTTTTGCTTAGATCTTAGTAGATACCCAGTAAGACCAGGACCTGCAGGGGTTAGCCTCATGTTTTGGGTCTGTGGGAGCTGACCTGGTGTTTGCATCCACTGGAGCATAACTGGACTCTGAAAAGCTACCTTCTCCCACACTAAATCCCCTCATGAATTTAATAAATAATTCATCATTATTTTTGCATTTCTAAAAATAATCTACTCATGACTTATTGTTTTACGTTTCATTGAACTTGACTTACTAATATGTTATTCAGGAATATTGCATTTATTTTAAACCATGAAAGTGGCCACTGACTTTTTACTTTATTTTGTTTTAGGCTTAGGACTTTGTACAGAGGAAAGGATTTGCAGTCCTTGGATAAAGCTCAAGGACACAAATCCAAGTGGGCACATGTACATATGATCATATGTATAAGCATATATGCATGGGGGTGTCCATGTGCATGTACTGTGCAGAAGTATTCCAAGGAGCCACTGAGTATAGAGAATTGAGCAGCACAGCTCGGAAACAGGGACTCCACACCTAGGAGACACACTGTGCATTAGTGATTCAAAGGTCAGTAGCTTAAAATAACACACATTTTATTTTCTCAGTTTCTGTGGTTTCAAGTGTTGGCATAGCTTAGGCAGGCCTTTTGCTTAGGGTCTCACAAGGCTCCCATAGACATGTTTACAGTGGTTTGGTGCATGTGCACATGTGTGATATGCATGTATGTGGAGAGGATGGCTAGAGGAGAACATAGAGTCTTGTTTTATTCCCTTAGGATAGGACTGCTTACTCTGCCATGTAAATAGAAACCCAGCCCACCACCAATATTTGTCCACAAAAGTTATTTATAAAGTATAAGAAAAAAAACCCTAAATATTCTAGTTTGCTTTCTGTTGCCGTGAAAAAAAAAAAAAAAAAACACTGAACAAGGCCAACTTAGAGAGAAAAGGGTTTATTTTGCCATATAAATTACAGTATAGTCACCAAGGGGAGCCACAGCAGAAGCCTGAGTGTGGAAACTGAAGCAGAGACCACAAAGGAGTGTTGCTTACTGGTTTGCTCTCCCGGCTTGCTCAACAAGTTTTCTTATACATCCAGCCCCATCTTCCCAGGGATGGCTCTACTCACAATTGGATGGGCCCTCCTCCATCTACAATGAATACAGTACCCTACAGACATGCCTATAGACCAATCTGATGGTGGTAATTTTTCCACTCAAGTGCCCTCTTTCTAGGTAAATTAAGTTGACAGCCACAGTCAACCATCATACCAAACTCTTGCAAAAAGGCCCTAATCAGAAGAGAAATGCCCAAATCACAAAATGTAGAAATTACCAACTAATAATTGAGTTCAGGAAGGAAGGGAGAGAATGTCAGTACGAGTGGTATTCAGTGAGCAAAGATGCCACCAGAACTCTAAAACTGTGTCAGGCAAAATAGAAATCCAGAGGCCCAGCAATGTTGGAGTGTTATCACAAAACACACACCACCCAGTGAGATGGATGAGGAGCTGAAAACTGAGTTAGAAAGCTTGGCACAAAGAGCTCTTCCAGTTTGCAGAACAACATGATGGAGGATGAAAAAATACAAGTCATGGACTAGAATCTATGAGGATGGGCTGTCAACACTACACAGTCTAATGACAGTTATCAAAAGAGGTAACAGAGACCAGACGGAACACGGACAGAAATGATGGGAGAAAGGATGTGAGCTGGAGATGGACTCCCAGAATGCTACACAGTGTCCACAAGCCCCGTGCTGATGGATTAGGCTAAACTCTGGGATCCTAAGAATAACAGAAACATTCTGAACTTTTTGGAGGAAAGAAACAGGGTCTCAGGACTATAAGGGAGCTGGCTTGGCACCAGGCTTCTTAGCAGCAGGGAAAACTAGGAGAAAATATATTCAACATTCTAAGAAAAAATTATTCTGTACCTGAAATTCTCTGTCAGTCAAACCATTAATCAAGTGTGGGGGGGAATTAAGGAAATTTGCTTTATACGTGAGTGTTTAATAATTTTATCGCTCAGGGTTCTTCTCTGAAAGCAAATAATTAAAGATGTATTCTCACGAAATGAAAACAAATGAATGAAAAAAAAAAGTCTGGGACACTACAAACAAAAACAAAACCAAGCACTGGCTCTGCAAATGTGTAAGCCAGACACATCTGGGGACAATTGGCAGTGAAATCCCAGCTGTTTCCAGTGAGAATGTATGTTGCAAACTGGGCGGCAAGAGGAAAGGTGAAAGGTTTACTGAGGTCTAGACGTCAATTGGCTACCACTGTACAGAGAAGAATATATATTCTGTCTCCACTTAAGGATACATGCTAGAAGAAGAAAAATGTGTGTGTCTAAAACAACTAGGAAAAATTCAACAATGAAAATATCATATAAGGGGAGGGAGTCATCGGATGTGGCCCCTCCCTGCTGATACAATCTGGGCGTAGGAGTGGAGGAGGTTGCCCCTGTTTTCAGTTTTGTGCTTGTTAGTGAGCTCGCCAATCTCTAACAGACAGCAGCAAACCTGTGATCATACGGATAGTCCTGGCTAAACTCAGTGGTTCATAATACCAAACAAGTGACATGAATATAGGGAAGAGGGTGAGAGAGGTGATCCAGAATGTAATATATATATTGTATTCTATATGTATTAAGTTGTCAAAGAGCAACTTAAAATTAAAAGAAAATACCATCTATCCTGCAGAAATTAGAGAAAAAAATACAAAAATTCAAGAAAGCATAATAATGGCAAGTATGAATTGTGGTGGCAAATTAAATGAAAAGATTAGTATTTAGAGTAAATGTAAATGAGTTAAACTCTTGTTTAAAAATGTGGGCAACGTAGCCACAACTTACCAAGTATTAACCCTGATTTAACTGTCGTGCTAGCCACTTTAAATGGATGATTTCACTTAGAGCCAACAATAAACTCTGTAAGCTTCTATTTTCAGCTTCACAAGAAAGATACGCCACTGAAGGCTGCAAGGGACTGAGCCGTTTGCTCAAGGTGCCGGAGCCAGGCTCAAACCAGGCTTCTCAGAGCTCAAAGCCTTTTTCTTAATCACTCAATTAAACTGTCACTCAGCTTGTTGGTTGGAAAAGAAATTTGCAAGTTATGTATAAGATATAAAGGCAGAGCACCATGAAAGTCTGAAAATAAAGTGTTGGAAAAAGACCTAGCAGGTGAGTGATAATTGGAAGACAGGGCAGTCCTTATTACATATGTCCTGGAATGGGAGCCGGCTTGTGATGTAATTCTGTCTGTCTTAAACACAGGAGTGAGTATGTCCGTTGTGGCAAGAATGGAGTGAGTATGTAGTTTATTCAAGTTGCTGTTTAATGCTGTTTTAGTCATACCGTTTAAAGAGATTTAAAAAAGATAGGGTATGAATGAGACCCCTGGTCTATAGAAAGTTGCCACTTAAGCTGGACTCCATAGGTGCTCAGGAGTCTAATACAAATCAAGACAGGAAAGGGGAGGCTGCGAACTGTGGGGTGAATATAAAACTAAGCCCTAATAGTGGGAGTAAAATGCACGCTTTTCAATAGAGGTGTCACCAAGCACCTTCTCTCCTCGCACTTTGACAAGCTCCCCTTTCTGTGGGAGTGATGAGGGCGGGGGGACCAGGAGGCAGTGCTCAAGACTGACAGTGTCAGTCACATGCCTCCTGTTCAAAGCACTGAGATGTTTTTCAACCAGAGAGGGGGAAAAAAAACCTCTCAACTTTTCTTATTTCATCCAAGCTGGGTTGTCTGTCCCTTTGCAGTTGCTATGACAACAGCAGCTCTCCTCCTTCTTCATTTGGATCTATTTCCGAAGGAAGAACAATGAATGCAAAAGATCAGAAAATGGGAAAGGCAAGTAGGCATTAAAGGCATTAGAATTATTTACCCTGGAGAGGAGAATGCTAAGAGGTGGCAATTATATTGTTCTGGGCTATTAAAGGTTACTACTATAGAAGTCGTTCCCTGCTTGGGCCCAAGATAAAATCAGATTTATGGTAACTGTAGGAAAACAGCTTTAGGGAGAAAAACTCCCTGATGCAAAGTTCTCAGGGTCTCTTTGCCTCTGTTGGGGTACAGAATGGGAGGCATCTGAAAATAGGTGTTTTACAAGGCTATTTGCCACAAAAAGTCCTTAGTCACTGAGACAGTAGCAACACAAACAAACACACATGCATGCATCCACACACGCACTCGCACATGCATACACACGCACACACACACACACACACACATACACACACACACACACACACACACTCCTATATTTTTAAGTATCAGCAGTTTCTCTCTTGGTTTCTATTACACTAGGGCCTGGAAAGGGATCCTAGGTAAGGCCTTGGCCAGCCAACTGGAGTTCTAATCTTATCCATTCCCCAAATCATTATTTAATTCTTTGTTTAATTCTCTTTCTTTCCTCCTTTCTTTTTTCTCTTTTTTCTTCCTTTCTTTCTTTCTTTCTTTCTTTCTTTCTTTCTTCCTTTCTTTCTCCCTTCCTTCCTTCCTTCCTTCCTTCCTTCCTTTCTTTCTTTCTTTCTTTCTTTCTTTCTTTCTTTCTTTCTCTCTTCCTTCCTTCCTTCCTTCCTTCCTTCCTTATCTTAATGAGCATGTACTCAGCTTAGGGGAGAACAGTACAGTGGCTGTGATTCCAGAAAAGTCTGACTGAGGGAAGGAAAAAAGATTCAACCAACTGATTGGGATTTTACCCAAACCACAGGAAGAGCCACAAGCTGTAGGACAACATGGAAATTATATAGCCTGTCTGTGCCTCAGTTTCCTCATTCATAAAATGATGGGGATAAGGGTTGCAGGAGTGTTAAATGAGTCTATATACAAAGGCTCTCAGGATAGTGTCTTGCTTGTAAGTGCTAAGTGATGGGTTCAATCAGGGGATCATGTCTTCCTTAGTAAGAATTAGGAGTCTAGGAGAAGGCATTGTTTATTGAATATCCACTGTATGTAGCCAGGCATGGAGGAAACAGCAGAAAGCAAGAAGCACATGGAACACATATCCAGAAGCTTGTAGCCTTATGCAGAACCACTGGCAGAAACAAATATGTACATAGAATAGTTTCAGGTGCCAATCAGTGCTCTGAAGGAAAAAGGCCAGGCAGTCAGTTGAGAACATGGATGGAGGGGTGTGTGGGAGGGTAAAGGATGTTCTGCAGCCATGAGGATTGGGCTGAGCACATTCAATGAAGGAGCTAGCCACAGGTGGGTTTAGGAGGACCACCTGCACAGTGGGACAGAAAAGGTAAGTTTGAATAGAGCTTGGCAGTGAGGCAATGGGATTAAACATATGGAAGCTGCTGTAGTTGATCTGGACTGTCGGTGTGACTGTGCTGGGAGAACTCCCAGAAGATCATATAGTGCTGGCTTATACACTCAGTGTGGGAGCTTTGAACTAGTAAATTGACCTATCCCTATCCCTTGACTGATCCATATTATGATGGAAGGTAGTGAAGGGAAAGAGATGGGGCCTTTGGAGGAAATAGTCCAGTGGAAGGGAGTTCTTGGGGCAATGAATCCATCCTGTGTCTACTGACAGTTCTTTCTCTCAGGCAAGATGTGAAGAATAGCTTTGCCATCCCCTCCCACCATGATGATATTCTGCCCAAGCCCATGGACTGAACTCTCTGAAACCATGAACCAAACAAATCCTTCTTCCTTAAAATTATTTCAGTATTTGTTCATAGCAGTGGGAATGACAATACACCGACCTGGTTGCCACAGGCCGGCCAGTCTGGGCCTCCCTCAACCCATGAGGTAACAGAGTCCTAGTTAGGTCAACAAGGCGTTGGCGAAGAAATGACAAACAGAAACAACACAAGGGAGTGCAGAATCTGAGTGTATTTGCACAAAGTAAAAATCAAGCTTATATAGTATACAGAAACAGGGCAAATGTCAGGGATCATGTAGGCAGGTAGCAGTCACATCAAAGTCAGTAAGATCAAACAGCCAGGTGCACAGCAGAGGAGCAGTGGTGTCCTTCCTGCTGGGCTATCTTGGCAGCCCCAAGATAAATTCTCTGGGTCTGTCTGAGGCAAGCACCTGGAGGTCCCATTCTAGCAGTCCTTGAGAATATCCTTGGCTGTAACATAGATAATTAGTGAAGGAAGCCCTTCAACTTCTCTCTATTATGTAAAGCAATTCTGCCTTGTGTGGGACTGCTCTTAGAGTTCTAACTATGTTTACAGATAGCAATAGTGCCTGACTTTTATCACAGACTTTTGAAGAGACCAATCTGGAACACATCCGAGTTAGGAGATGCCAAGAAATGAACTCCAGGAGGCTAGTTAGCTCCTTTTGAAGCTACACACCTCAAAACCATGAGCAAGCTTTCAGGCCTGACACATGGAATCCACTGGAGTGACAAGTGGGCGTGGCACCCGGTGGTGTCAGGGGTAGAGGCTGAGGGGTGGCTTTAGATGAGCTTAGAATTTGAGGTGAACTAGCTGGGTTGCCTTGTCTGGCTTCAGTGGGAGAGGATGCTCTTAGTCTTGCTGCAACTTGATGTGCTAGGGTGTGTGGGTACCTATGGGTCCTTCCCCTTGGAGGGAGAGGGGTTGTGAGAGTGGGACTGGAAGGAGAGGAAGGATGGGGCTGTGATCAGGATGTAAGTAAATACATAAATTAGTGGAAAAAAAGAATTTGGGGTGAGACATGCATCACACTCAAGGCCTGCTCCTGGCATCCAGTAGGTCCAGGTCAGGGATATTGCTAAGCATCCTTCAACGCACACAGTGCCCCACCACACAGCATGGATCAGTCTTCAAGTATCCAGGATCCAGGTTGAGAAACTCTGAATCTCCATACAGGACTAGAGCTTATAGACCAAGGAAAGGAGACTGAGCTTTACCCAGCAGGAGAATCTGCCAATGGTTTGAAGCAGTGCGGGGTCTTGATGGGATTTCCACTTCAGGAGACAAGCAGCTGCTGGGTGGGAAATGGATTGCATCGCAAAGTAGGAAGCAGAGAGAATGATGTCAGGCTTTAAGTTTTTTTCTTTTGTGGTAATCAGGAATTGAACCGTATGCGGATGTGAGGCAACCACGGTAATACTGATTTTCATTTTGCTTTTTATTTTGAGATAGACTCTCACTAAATCTCTTAGGTGGCCTTGAACTTGCAGTCTTCCTACCTTAGCCTCTGACTAGCTGAAGTTACAGTCTTTGTCACCAGGCCTGGCTGTTTGTGGCATGAGTAGACCTGATGAGAGATGGGGATTGTGGCTTGGATTTCGGGGAGCAGTGGTGGAGTTGAGCATAGTTGAGAGACATGGGAGGCTGGCTTGTGAAGTCTCAGGGATGGGATGTGGGGACCTGGGTGAAGGACAAGAGTGAGTGTCAGGTTACTACTGGAGTAGCTTGGCAGGTAAAAGTCAGAGCCATTAACCTGAGGGTAATGACAAGCCAAGAGTTCTCTCCTTACTGTTAAGATCTGACAAAGCCCTTTGCCTTTAAAGACCTGCTCAAAAGATGATGTCATATAGGTTGTCACCAGTGCAATTATGTAAGTGACCCTTGTGGGGCCTTCATCTCCTTCTCTAGGACATGAGCAATGGACCTCAGAATCCCATGATCCTAGTGTTGATAAGACCAGGTATGCTGAATTTTTTGTTAACTTTACACAAACTGGGTCATCTGAGAAGACAGAAGCTCAGTTGAGAAAATATCCCCGTAACTTTGGTTTGTAGTCAGATCTGCAGGGCACCTTCTTGATTATGATTGATGTGGGAGGGCTCAGCTGACTATGGCTTGTGCCCTGCCTGGGCAGGTGTTCCTAGGTTGTATAAGGAAGCAGGCTGAACACGCTGTACAGAAAAAGCTAGAAAGCAGTCTTCCTCCTTGGCCTCTGCTTTAGTTCCTGCCTCCAGGCCTTACATTCCTGCCCTGACTTCCTTCCGTGATGGACTACAACCCATAAGATGGAATAAACCCTTTCTTCCCCAAGCTGATTTTGGTTATGGTGTTTATTACAGCAAGAGGAAGCTAACTGGGACACTGGAAGAGTAGGGATTTGATGGGCTCTGTCTGAGTTTATCAGTTTCAAGAGGCATCTACATTCACTGAATTTTCCCTTGAAAGCAGTCTGAGAGAGAGAGAGAGAGAAAGAGAGAGAGAGAGAGAGAGAGAGAGAGAGAGAGAGAGAGAGAGAGAGAGAGAGAAGAATTGACAAAATTAGTTCTCTTTTGTAGAAACAAGATTATTTTGCATAATGACTGACATTCCTAAGGGACCAGTGAGCTGGGAGTTAAGTGATAGCCTGGGAACACTCTAAGAACTAGGCCTGGGATCTCCAACAGCAGAGGGAGGTGGGTAGAAAGAAAATAATAGCATTATGCATCTAAAAGCACCATTTCATCCTCAGGAGGAAGATGGAGCCTGATAAAGATCCAGCTCAAGATTCCCCTTAACCTCTTTCCCGCCGACATGAGTCTCTTCTCTGCATCTCCTCTCAGAGCCACCACAGCTTTGTGTCTGTGACAAAGTTAGGAAAGACAGAGTAGGCATGTGTCTTGTTAAATTCCTAAGTTGTGTCCTTGCTATGTACCCACAGACTGAAGAAGGGTTACCTGGAGCCGAGTTTGCTGAGAATTCTGTTTTCTTTGCAGAAATGAGATGCTATCGGAGGAAAAGAGATAGAGTAAAATTCTTTTTAAGGGAAAGGCAGCCAGGAAGGCACCTATTTTATGCTTGTGTGGGGGTGGGGTGGAGTGGGGACAGAAAGTCCTATGGAAATAAGTGGCTGAACTCCTGGTAATTAAAGGGAGGCAGTCAAGTCTCCCAGAGGACCAGGGCTCATTGGAGAAGCAGAGAGCAATCTTTCTTTGCTGGAGGGAGAGGGAAATGAACCTTGCCTTGATGAAGTGTCTTGAAGCTAATGAAACAGGCCAGAGAGGGCATTGTCTCCACAGCTTGCTGATTTTATTGTATGAAACTTAAAACAAAGCTTAGAGTGAATCTTAGCTGGCTAGGTTGTACATGCCTATAACCCTAGTACTGGGAGACAGAGGCAGGGGGATCTCAAGGTAGAGGCCAGCCTGGGCTATAATAGTAAAACCTTGTCTTTTTTCTTTTATTGAATATGGATTTTTTTCATGTGATACATTTTGATTATGTCTTCCTCTCCCCTACTCTTTCCCATTTTTCTTTACCTCCCTTCCCATTGGATCCATACCTTTTCCATTTATCATTAGAAAGCAAACAGGCATCTAAGGAATAATAAAACAAAATGAAACAAAACAAAGCAAAAACAAAACAAACAGAAGAAAAAGAGCCAAAGAAAAAGCACAAGAAACACGTAAATGCTTGCATACTCAGAAATCGCTTAAAACACAAAACTGGGCAGTGTGGTGGAGGATATGCAGAGGCTTGCCCACTGCTACACCTAGGGGAGCCTGCTTTGCCACCTGAGGTCATTTTGAAATTCTGGCCCATACTGCTACTGGGAGTCATGTCTGGGTCCGTGGCCATGTAGCAGCAGGAATCTGCATCAATGTTCATGGCTCATATTACCACCAAAAGCCATGGGGACATTCCTCATCTGGGCTGCCATCTGGGACCATGTTGATATCCAAGGACTGTGTAGAGCTGGCCTACCCCTCTCTTAGTGTGGTACTCTGGAGAGCAGGCCATGCACCTTGTCTAGGCAGCACAGTAGAGCTGACCCTGGTGGCAGAGTGCAGGTGAGCTGGCCTGAGGACATTGGAGAGCTGGCCCTGCCACTCATCAGCTGTGTAGTGGTATGGGCAAGGGAGAGATGCCTTCCCCTTACCTCTCTCCTTGCCACCTGTTGGAGCTGGCCCACGGGTCATGAGAGAGGGGGAGCTATCCCTACCCCTTACTAGCTGCAGCACACAACAGAGCTGGCCTTGCATCTTGCCTGAGCAGCATAGTCGAGTTGACTCTGGTGGTGTGAGTGCAGGTGAGCTGGTCCCAAGGGAGTGAGAGTGGGAGAGCTGGTCCTGGTCCTTGCCAGCTATGGCATTGGGTGAACTAGCCTGGGCAGTGTTGAAGAACTCGTCCTTGTGGTATGGGTGTGGAAGAGCTGGCAGCCTGACCAACCCAGCTACCACCCAGATCCAGGGCTTTGACTTGGCTCATCCCAATATATACCTCATCTCTGAACTTCTCTGGGCACATGATGTGGCTAGTCTTGCAGATCTAACGCTCCAGGATCTTCATGACACAGGGCAATGGCAGGTTATTCCAGCAGAGTCCTGGTGAAGATCCAGTACTGATAGTTGTCTTAGCATTTCCATTGTTGTAAAGAAACACTATGACCAAGGCAACTCTTATAAAGGACACCATTTAATTGGGGCTGGCTGACTGGTTCTGAGGTTCAGTCCATTATCATCATGGCAGGAAACATAGCAGTGTCCAGGTTGACATGACACTGGAAAAGCTGAGAGTTCTATATCTTTTTCTAAAGGCAAACAGGAGAGGGCTGGCTTCCTAGTAGCTAGGGTCTCAAAGCCCACCCCCAGAGTGACATACTTCCTCCAACAAGGCTGCACTTCCTATTAGTGCCAATCCCTGGGCTAAGCGTATTCAAACCACCACAATAGTGTAGCAGAAACCAGAGGCTTCGAACTAGACCAATGACTCATTGCAAAGAATAAATTGCATTTGCAAGTAAAGATGAATGGACAAAAGGGTATGCTGTGGGACATACCGTGACATTCTACAGCTTCCACGACAATATTAACTTTTTCTTTTTTTAGTTTCTTTTGGGGAGGGAGATTGCAAAGGTGAGGGGTGGATATGAAGGGACTGGGAGATGAGTGGTGTGCATGGTAAGAAATTCACAAAGATTCAATAAAAATTAAAAAAAAAGCACCACAAAATTGTCAGACATACTATACACACAAAAGACTTGAAGGTTAAAAAAAAAGAAATAGAAAAAGAGAAAGGAAAAGTATTATGTATTGTCACAGTATTTTGTGACAAAGACTCTCTGAAGATACCACTGAGAGTTCATTTGTGTTGGTTTTCTACTGCTGGGCATGGGCCATATCCTTTAGCATGTCCCCCCCCCTCCCGTGAGATTCCCTTGGAGAAAACCAGGCCCTCATTTGCAAGTGGTTATCTGCTGGAGATAGTGCTGGGTTAGGGATGGGGGCTTGCATCTGTTTCTCTCAGCTCTAGGACTCCATCTGGTGTAGACCTGCGCAGGCCCTGTGGATGCTGCCTTAGCCTCTGTGAGTTCATATGTGTGCTGGTCTTGTACTTAGAAGGCCTTGTTTCCTTGGTATTCTCCATCTCTTCCGGCTCTTACAGTCTTTCTTCTCCCCCTTCCGCAGAGTTCCCCAAGCCCCGAGCGGAGGAGGGGATTTTATGGAGACACCTCATTTAGGATTGAGTGTTCCAAGTTCTCTCCCTCTGCACATGGTCAGGCTGTGAGTCTCGGCATTTGTTCTCATCTTTTGTAGGGGGAAGATTCTCTGGAACAGGATGCTGTTAGGAGTCATTTCATTGCTACATTCCTTTTGCAGAACAGGAGTATCCGGATTCTCCTAGGTTCCTGACCTATCTAGTCTCAGGTTCCTGGTCACCCAAGTGACATTGGGCATAGGTTCCGTGTTATGTAGTGGGCCTTAACTCAAGCCAGATTGCTTACTCCCAACCCTGTCTTTCATTAAAAAAAGAAGTATTCCATGGCAAGGGAAAAGAAGGAGATGAAAGTTGACACTGTTGTGTTGCTGTGAAGAGACACCATGACCAAGATAAGTCTTATAAGAGAAAACATTTAATTGTGGGCTTGGTTACAGTTTCTTTCAGAGGCTTAGTCCATTATCAACATGGCAGGGAGCATAGTGATGTGCAGGCTGGCACTGAACCAGTAGCTGAGAGCTACATCCTAATTATTGGTGGCGAGACTGGGCCCAGTGGTGTGGACTTTTGAAACCTCAAAGCCTGCCCCTTCCACCCTGCCCCAGTGACACACTTCCTTCAGCAAGCCATACCTCCTAATCCTTCTCAAATAGTTTACTTCCCAAAGACTAAGCATTCAAATATATGCTTACTCAAACCACCATGCCAGTATTATTGATATGAGTGCCACAATAAAATTAGGGTCTGAGGCAGTGGTAAGTTTTTTACCTGCAGGAAGTTTCAATGTCACAACTGCCTAATCTGGTGTTGTGGCAGAGGAGCAACTATAGGCATTTGTAAGTGAATTAGTGTGTCTGTGTTCTTAAGAAAGGTTTCTGTTTTCTTTATTAAAAACAGATGACAAGCTATGCATGGCTGTGTGAGCCAAGGTTTGCAAACCTTGGCTGCAGCACAGTGGGTGCTTCATAGCCTGGCAGTGCCAGTTCCAACTCTAGGAATTCTAAGTGTGATCTGTGTGAAGCCCGGCACACATCCATTGCTTTCAGGTAATCATTTAATGAGACTGAAGTTGTAGGTTTTATTCAGTTATACCAAGGATGTGTGTGTGTGTGTGTGTGTGTGTGTGTGTGTAGAATACTTATGCCTGGCAGTATTCTTAGAGATATTGACTTCATTTGTCTGGTATAGTCTAGGGATCATAAATTTTCAAAGTCTCCTATGTCAGGTTTCCATCACTGTGACAAAACATCCAAGAAAATCAACTTAAAGGAGAAAAGATTGATTTTGCCTATGGGTTCAGAATTTTTAGTTCATGACCACTTGGTTGTATTGTTTCTGGAACTGTGTAAAAAGCAGAGCATCAAGGTAGGGGAGAGGTAGGAGCAAAGACACACATTTCATGCTGGCCAGGAAGCAGACAAAGAAAGAGAAAGGAGGAGGGAGGGATAGAGGAAATGGCTGGGTTCAAAAAAATCTCCACAGGTATACTTCCAGAGACCTACTTCCTCCAATGAAGGTCCACCTCTCAAAGTTTACAATGTGCCCCCAAAACCATGAAGTTCTTAATTTCTACAACCCCACAATAAACTATGGAATTATAGTTTGATTCCATTGATGGAATTATAGCTCTTATGATCCCATCACCTTCCAAAGATACCATTCATGAACATTGTTACACTGGGGTCCAGGGCTTTGGAGAACATTCCAGGTCATCATCACAACACCCCAAATGGTTCTACTGTGACACCAAAGCTGAAAACCACTTCCTAGATCATGAGATAAATGGGCAATTCTGATATCATCAGGTCATTGTATGACAAGAGTAATTTCCAGAAATGAATTATTCATGTTACCTGAGCAAACATTTATGTAGTATTACTATCTACTCAGCAAGCATAGTGTTTAAAGACGCAACATTTCTTTTTTTCAAATTTCTAAACATTATCTAAGACAGGAATTACTAATCTCCTCCTCACTTTAGAGTCAAGGAAACTGAGGCACAGGGGGCTTAAGTGGCACAGGAGCTACAGCTGTTTCAGGGAGGTTGCCGTGAAACTGAAAGTTAGCACATAAAATATCCTGGTGACTATGGTGGAGGAGGGCAGGACAGGATGTGCCCAGCCCAGAGTGCAACCTCTCTATAAGCAGTGAGGGAGAGCTTGGCTGGGGTATAGATGGACTGTGTCCTTGGCAACCTCAATGAGAGCCATTTTCAGTGGAGTATTGGGACGACATCATTTAAGGAGTGAATGAAAAGGAATGGAATGGAAGGTTGACGTGGGATGATTTTAGCTGAAACCTTTTTGAAGAAGAGAAGAAATATGTGATGGTAATAAAGAGTGATGCCATAGAGGATGAGGCTGACTTGAAGTGACAGGTGCTCTCAAAGGTATCAAGTGCTAGGCACAGGAGAATTGGGGTGGGTACTGGTGAAGGAACACCAGGCACAGCCTGGGTAAGCAGTTGGGGCTTGAGAGGCAGGCATGGGGCATGGGACGTGAGAGCATCTGTTAGGGGGCAAGACTTTTTCCCCTGGGGAGAAGATTATAAAAGTGAAGTTGCTGTAGCTAAGTAGGTAAGGGTGGGGTGGGGGGTGAGAATGGGGGAAGTTTTAGGTGATGTATTTTCCCCCAAGATGGGATGATTTTGGTTTTAAGAAACAGACACTTTAAGCTTGCTCAAGAGAGTTCATCTATCCATTAAAATTGTGGACAGAAATCCAAGAACAGGTGCTTAGCCGAACAAATACCTTCCATTTCTCTAAAGGCAGGATGCTCAGATACGGCATTGGTCCTTGAGGAAATAGCAATGGATTTAAACCCTTTCTAGTTGCTGTGTTCAGTGTGTGATCTGGCATCCATGCTTCCACGATGCTTGATGCTTGCTGGACCTCAGACATCATGTGTGAACTACAGGCAGGAAGGGCGCACATCAGCACCCTTCCCACGCCTTCCTCTCTGCTCTTCCTTTCCTTTCCCTCCTCTTTCACTCTCTCATCCTTCCTTCCCTTCTTCTTCATCATCATCAGGACTCTCCCCAAACCCCAGTGATCTAATAACTGCCTACCTTTTAAAAATTTCAGGACTGAAGGAGCTGAAGGGGTTTGCAACCCCATAGGAAGAACAACAACCAACTAGACCCCAAGAGCTCCCAAGGACTAAACCATCAACCAAAGAGTACACATGGGGGGACCTATGGCTCCCGCCTCATATGTAGCAGAGGATAGCATTGTCTGGCATCAATGGGAGGGAAGGCTCTTGGTACTGTGAAGGCTCGATGCCCCAATGTAGGGGAATGCTAGGGCGGTGAGGTGGGAGTGGGTGGATGGGTTGGGGAGCACTCTCATAGAAGTAGGGGGTAGAGGACTAGGATAGGGGGTTTGCAGAGGGGAAACTGGGAAGAGGGATAAAATTTGAAATGTAAATAAATAAAATAACCAATAAAAATAAAACTAAAAAAATAAGACATTTCAATCTTTTTTTCAACATAGTCTTTTTATTGATTATTTGGGAATTTCACATCACATATCCCAATCACATTCACTTCCCAATCCTCCCATATCATCCTCCTCATCCTTGTGACTTCCACATTCCTACCCCCAAAAAGAAGTAATTAAAAAAAGGAGGAAAAAGAAAAGGAAAAAAACTTGTGCTGCTCATATACTTAACTGGAGCACAGTCAAACTCCCAGTGGCCAGGCCCCTAAAGGAAACTGAGTCCTTCTCCACCTGCATCCCCACCAGAAGCTGTCAGTTGTGGAGAGCTACACTCCAGCATCACTCCAGCATCGCTGTCACAATTATAAGAGTTCTCTTTGATGGCTTCTTTTTTAGACTGTTACTTTCTGTTGGGCAGGGGAAGGGGTTGTCACAGAAGCATCCTATGTCCTTCCTTCTAGACTGTGCATCTACAGCCATCGATGAGACCATGGCAGAGTAGTTTCCTTGTCCTTCATGGTAAGCAGGAGCACAGATCATGGGCCTCTACATGTTCTCTGGCAATATCAAGGACCACGAACATCCGTATGGTCTTCAGCATCAGAATGCACCAAGGACCTCTGCCTGGCTTCTGCTGGCAGCATATCAAAGCCCTTGATGGCAGCACAGGCCAAGGGCATCAGCATGGTCTCTGGGACAACATGGGCCACAGACACCAACATGGACCTCACTGGCAGCCCAGCCCATGGACACTAACATAGCCTCAGGTGGCAGCACAAACCACAGATGGACTGCAAGCATCAACATGGCCCCAAGTGGCCACATAGGCCATCCACATCAACATGGCCCCATGTAGCAGCATACTACATGGACAATGAATGACATAGCTTCAGGTGGCAGTACAAATCATGGATATTGGCATGGCCTTAGGTGGTAACATGGGCCACAGACATCAACATGGTCCCCCAGTCAGACCTAGACATAGCCCTCAGTGGCAACATAGACCACGAAATTCAACATAGACACAGGTGGTTGCACAGGCTGCTCAAATCAACATGGCTCCCTGCAGCAGCATGACCCACAGACATTAACATGGCTCCAGGCAGTGGCACAGATCATGGTCAACTGCATGTCCCTAGATGGCAGTATGGGCCCCTGAACATTCACATGGTCCTCAGGCTTCATCATGGCCTGGGGCAGCAGTATGACCACTGAGACCAGCAAGGCCTCCAGGGAAGCATGGGCCACGGGGGCAGGGGGGCATCCCACAAGAAGGGTCAACTCAGGAAACTACTTCCCATCCTGGACATCCCACAGTCCAGAGACAGGGTGGGTGGGCAGTCTGCTGAGGGCTGAATCTGGGAAAACTCTGCAGCTCCCCTCACACCTGTCATAGCTGCTGCGGCTCTAGTTCCAACTATCTATACTACTCACCCACCAATTGATCTGTTCTTCCATCTCTCCATCACATGTTCACTTGTCATAGCAGCACTGGAAGTTGCAGTATGTCATACAGTATATGTATGTATGTATGTATGTATGTATGTATGTATATATATATTTATGTATGTACGTATACTGATGGGGAAGACAGATATGAATCAAGGACATATGTATGTATATATATTTCCCCCCCCAAACAGCTTCACATGCTAATGTTCACTGCAATGAGTCATTGGTCTCATTTAAGGTCTCTGGCCTCTGACATACCATCAATACTGGACCATTGCAGAGACTCCTTTTGGATAGCCTGCTGTTGCCCAGAGCCATGGTGATCCTGTAGCTCTGGTTCTGTGGGACCTGTTCCTTCACATGTTCCAGTAGATCACAGATTGAGTGGGTGTTGGGTGGACCAACCCAAAGCACTCGATCTGGGGTGAATGGTAGTCGAGTTGGTTGCTGGGCTGGTGGGGCCTGCCTGCCTCCCCCCAACCCTGCGATCATTGGTCAGTGGGGCTGCCTGGAATTTCAATCTCTTTTTAAAAAGATTGTCTCTAACCCAGGCTGGCTTAGAACTCTATGTGGCCAAGGAAAACCTTGAACTTCTGATCTTCCTGTGTCTCCATCTTCTGTGTGCTAGGGTTACAGATTTGCATCATCAAGCCAGGTCATGTGCTGCTGAGGGCTGGGTCCAGCATCAAGCTTCCAAGACCAACTTTCTACTAATTGTGTTCCATTCCAGCTTGACTACCATTGTATAGACATTTGGGCTGTCCTAGGGCTGTAGTAGTAAATGAGTTAAATTTTAGTTTAGTTTCATGAAGTCATCAGATGGGGAAGACAGACACGAATCAAATAATTATGAGGAATACATAAAACTTTGAAAAAGATATTTTTTCATGATATTTATTTTCATTTTTTAATGAGTATTTTGCCTACCCATGTATCTGCACCATGTGTATGTTTAGTGTCCAGGGAGCGCAGTAGAGAGTGTTGGATCCCCTGAAGCTATAGTTACAGAAGTCTGTGAGACATATGTGGGTGCTGAGAATCAAACCCAGATCCATTGCAATAGCAGTCAATGTTCTTAACCAACAAGTCATCTCTCCAGCACAAGAGAAATGTAGAAGCCACTGGAAATTTGAAATGGAGACATAATGTACATATTTTTCTTTTCTGTCTGCTCTCCTTATGTTTTCTGTTTGTGCTGTTCCGCTCCTGGATTTTTATTTGCACAAATGTGACCCATTTTCAAGGTCTTAAATCATCAGGCAATTCATTTGGAAAGACTACAGTCCTGGAGCTATAGGGATCTCCACTGCCTTCCACTACCATGAGATGCTGGGTCCAGGGTCAACTGAGACAGTGTCTGTCTTTATTGTCAGTGGCATGTGAGGTCACAGGAGTTCTCAGTGGGATGCTGTCAGCGTATGTCGGGATGGGCCTGGGTAGCATCAGTTCTACCTCCTTACTCCTCTCGAGTCTGGTTGTCAGTCCTCCCAGCCCCATGGTGTTTCTGTTGAACTGTAGCCTGTGTGTGCTGCCATATCTTGTGTGCTCATGTTTTTCTCTTACTTTCCTATGAGCTCCTGGGGGCAGGAACTATGGCTGACTCATTTTTTTTATCCTTCCGTGGCTTAGCGGAGGTGCTGTCACAGGGAATCTATTTACTCAATAAATGTTTACGGAATTGAATTGTGGGGGATACCATCGCTCCCCAGGGCACTATTAAACCAGGCCTATTCTTCTTCTTTAACACCATCCAAAAAATATTGTCAACACATTGTCATTGATTCAGAGAACCTGTTTCCAGAATTTTATCTATTAAAATTAAGAAATTTGATCAGAGCAATGGATACACATGGCGACAAGTCTCAGAGCATCGAAGCGCTTACAGATAAAGGCTGCAGCCTTCACCCCACCTGCAGGCTTCTTTCTGGAGGAAAACCCTTTTAACCATTTCTGTTTTCCCTTGTTCTGTTTTTTCCCCCTACCAAAAGTCTCAGCCATGTACTTACATCTGTTTTTTCTTTTATCTACTGCAGGCAGTTTTTATTTCTTGCTTCCTATGACAGATGTAGAGTTAGTTTAGATGCATGGACCCCCTCCCTCTGCCCCCTAATATTTGGTGCAAATAAGATTATCTTTAGTGTGCGACAACGCAGCTCACACCCAGTTCTGCTCTCCTGTTTCTCATCTCAGAGCTGCTCATCAGGTGGATACTGCAGTGAGGGTGGGTGTTTCCTTTCATTTTCCCCTTTGCCTCTGTCAGCCCTCCTCTCTCTCCACTTTACCCCCATGTTCTCACTTTCCTGTCACCTGTACAGCAGCTGCTTAGCATCCTTCAAACACAGTCAAGCTGTTTTTGCAGACAGATTGACATTAAAAGTTGAACACAAGCCAGTGCTTTTGTTACTTCATAAGTATCACTCATTCATAAAACAAGGGTTGACCTGGGATGATGATGATGATGATGATGATGATGATGATGATGATGATGATGATTTATTTTTAATACATTTTAAAGCCACAACCCTCATGTCATAGAGTTCAAAGGTAAACAACTCTTTAGCTGGGCAAAGTCTCACTTCTTTCATTTTAGGCCTTGGGAATCTGAGGCAAGAGAATTACTGTGGTTCTGGGGTAACCTGCGCTACATAGTGAGTTACAGATCAGCCTGGACTACAGAGTGTGGCATTGTCTCCAGAAAACAACAAGAGTGAACAAACACACATGCACACGTTTTCACATTTGTGGCTTAAATCATGGAATATTTTATTTGGTGTTAGGCCTCAAGCCCAGGATCCCATGCATGCTAGTAATGTTCTTAGCTGAGCAGCTATGCCACATCTCTCTCTTGGTTTTATAACTCGTTTAAAGCCTGCACTTTCTGATCGCTTCTCTACTTGCCCAAAGCACAAGGCTCCCCTATGCTACCTCCAATTTTCCCAGCCTCTCTATGAAACCATTTCCGGGAATAATTCTGATATCTTCTCTCTTATAAGGAGGACTGGGGAGGTGGGAGTGGGGGTGGGAAACTGGGTACTTAAGCTTGTCTCTCTTTTTCCCCCTCAATACCAGGACTTTGCAGCTACCAGGCAGAATATTTACCACATTCTTAGCCCTCTTCTCCACTTTGGACCTTCTATTTTAAATTACAGTTATTAAGTGAGATTATAACCAGAAATTATCCTTTTTTCTGAGTACTTCACATGCCCGGGTTCTCATTGGCTGTTCTTGTGCTTTTGTTAAATGAGCATGGCTGGTCCCTCCCAGGCTCCTTGTACTGTGGTTTAGGTTGCCAGGTGATGGGCTCCTAGGAAGTGATTGGATTCCCAGGTTTCTGGCCTAATCAGATTGCTCCCTTGATGGCTTGTAGTATGATGTCATTATTGGGAGGTGCTGACAGGTGAGACATGGAGCTCAGCTGGAGGAGGTAGATCATGAGGGAGAAGACATGCTACACTCTCTGCTCCTTCTTTCTTCTCTGCTTCTTCTCTGTGGTGAGATGAGCAGCCTCTGCTACCTCCTTCTACAACCATGATGCTCTGCCTCACCTCAGGACCAAAGGGATGGAGTGGGTGATGGAGCTGAAGCCTCCCCATGAGCTCAGCAGAGCTTTTCCCCTTGTGAGTCCTTGCAAGTACTTGTCAGGGTGAGGTGAGAAGTCCAAAACATAGCACAGGAAACAATGGCTAAGAGGTATAATTCTGGACCTTTTCTTAAGAAGAGCTTGTATGTGAGTCGCACTACAAAATCATTAAGCTTTTTAAGAGGAACTAAGAATGCCACAGGAGAAACCACCCATGGGGGTGTATAAGGATGTTGTAAAGGGTCAGACACTATGCTTCAGGTCTTCCTGCTGTTGTTTGGACTAGAGCACAATCTGGTATTATATGGAGGACCAGGTCTTCCCAGTGCCTGAGGGTAAAGGGGGGGCCCAGGCAAGCTTGGATACCTTGTTAAATCATAGTTCCCACCTTTCAGAAGATGCACAAATTCTCTCCTACCTTTCATGTCTAGAAAGAGGCTTCAGTCCCAGAGAAAGAAAACACCCTGACTTACAAGATAAATCACAGATGGAGTAGGGATGTCACTGAATCTATAGAATTGTGTCCCCGTAGCAACTGGTACAGCATCACCCAGATCCATGTCAAATGCTATTGAAAACTCTGAATGGCCTTTCTAATATTGTGTATCTGATCTTGAGTCACTGCATCAAGGAAAATGAGGTGCACTCAGATTGCCCATGGCTAGTCACATGCTCATTCCTATTTATTCTGAACACTATCTCCTTGTCTGAAAAGAGGGGCTTTGTTGCAAAAACAAGCAAACAAACAAACAAACAAGCAAGCAATAAAGATGGTGGACATTAGAATAGGAAATAAGAATTCATTTTTATAAAATCTTTTTTTTTATCTAGACACACAAAGGTGATGATGCTCAAAGCTTTAAGGTTCCTAACTCTAAAGCCTTTGCAAAATGTACAGAAGTAAACTATTTTGAACACTGACATCTCTCTGCACTTTGACTTGTCCTTGTCTCCCATTAGATTACTTCATGTTGAGTGGTGCTAAAGAAATCACAGGCTGACTTTGTAGCTGAGTAGAATTATGTTGTGGACACCTTCCAGTGAAGTGGAAACTTCTAGCTCTTTGGAAAGTTAGCTATGCTAAATGATGGTTTGCTGGGGGACACAGGTAAAAGGATGTATGTCTTACTAAAGCAAACACATGAAAGCTGTTTTCCTGAAGCAGACACAAATGAAAGGGTGTTTGGATAGAGCAGACACATGAAAGGACTCTTGATAAAGGGGTATAAATGACCCCACAGACAGTGGGAGGAGAGCATTGAGCTTTGGTTTGGTTTGCTCATCCTTGCTGTCCTTCACTAAAACATGCATGTATTGGTTTGCCTTCCGTAGTGTTAGTTGAGCTCAACTTGTGAGAACTCTGACCTTGAGAGAAACTTGCCCAAGAACTGCTCTGGCTACCTGGCGAGCCTGGTAGTTTCTTCAGTGTTAAACTATAGCTGCCTGGCGTCTGCCTGCCTAGAGGACTGGTCTGCAGCTGCTGAATTGTATTTGGTGTTTTTGATGAAACTGAACTGCTGCCCAGGAAGTTCAAGCTCATCTCCAAAGAACTATTTCTGAACAGGCCTACTTCTCCCTCCCTGATGCTAATAACTTTTCTCTTCTAATACCTCTGCTGGGTGGTGGGCTGGAGGAGAGGCTGAACCCTTATGAAAAGTAGGTTGCAAAGAATTTATGCCTACATTCTACTGAGTAGTTTTCAGTCATTTATGGGTACAGGTAAAATTTTTTTTTTCCGAGATAGGGTTTCTCTATGTAGCCCTGGCTGTCCTGGAACTCACTCTGTAGACTAGGCTGGCCTCGAACTCAGAAATCTTGTCTATCTCTGCCTCCCAAGCGCTGGGATTAAAGGCATGCACCACCACTGCCTGGGTACAGGTGAATTATCACTGGACATCTCATAAGAGAAATGACTTCCACATTTGCTTCCATGACAACCTATACAGCGGTGTGGCATAACAGAGCAGGGCTATGTCCTTCAGTATCCAGCACCACAACATAGAATGGGGTCAGATGGGAGTTTAAAATGTGCTAACCCAAAGCTGTTTCTGGGAGGCATCCAAGCACTACAGCTCACATATTGATGGAATTTAACAGGGTTTTAACTTGCAAACATTTCAGAAAAGGCACTTGACATTACCAATAATAAATTATGAAGCTTCAATAAACAGTTCAAATAAACCAGAGCTAATGAAATGGCTTAGTAGGCAGGAGTTTTTCTGCCTGGACTCATAGACTGAGTTCAGTTCTCAGGACCCACATGATAGAAAGAGAACAGACTCCTACAGGTTGTGTTCAGGCTTCTGACCTCCACAAGTGTGCCCATACTATATAAATAAATGTAGAGAAAGTGTGTTTGTATTTGCATATATGTGCTATATGTATATGACAGTGTATGTGTGTGCATGTGTGCATAAGGGGATATGCAAATGGTGGCCAAAGGTCAGCATCAGGTGTCTTCCAGTTCTTTATCTCACTTTCTGTGTTGAGGTTTCTCACTGAACCATGAGACACAATTTGGTTAGATTAGTTATTTCATTATTCAATGAGCTCTAGGGATCTGTCTGTCTTTTTCTGTTGGAATTTCTCTCTCTCTCTTTCTCTCTCTCTCTGTCTCTCTGTCTCCTTCCCTCTCTTTCTCTGTCTCTATCTCTCTGTCTCTCTCTCCCTCTCTCTCTCTGTCTCCTTCCCTCTCTTTCTCTGTCTCTATCTCTCTGTATCTCTCTCCCTCTCTCTCTTTCTCTCTCTCTGTCTCTCTGTCTCTTTCCCTCTCGTTCTCTGTCTCTATCTTTCTGTCTCTCTCTCCCTCTCTCTCTGTCTCTGTCGCTTTCCCTCTCTCTCTGCCTCTCTATCTCTCTCTGTCTTTCTGTCTCTGTCTCTCTGTCTCTGTCTCTGTCTCTCTGTTTCCTTCCCTCTCTTTCTCTGTCTCTATCTCTCTGTCTCTCTCTCCCTCTCTCTCTCTCTGTCTCTCTGTCTCCTTCCCTCTCTTTCTCTGTCTCTATCTCTCTGTCTCTCTCTCCCTCTCTCTGTCTCTCTGTCTCTTTCCCTCTCTTTCTCTGTCTCTATCTCTCTGTCTCTCTCTCCTCTGTCTCTGTCACTTTCCCTCTCTCTCTGCCTCTCTATCTCTCTCTGTCTTTCTGTCTCTCTCTGTCTCTCTCTCCCTCTCTCTGTCTCTCTCTCTGTTTCCTTCCCTCTCTTTCTCTGTCTCTATCTCTCTCTGTCTCTCTCTCCCTCTCTGTCTCTGTCACTTTCCCTCTCTCTCTGCCTCTCTGCCTCTCTGCCTCTCTCTCTGTCTCCTTCCCTCTCTTTCTCTGTCTCTATCTCTCTCTGTCTCTCTCTCTCCCTCTCTGTCTCCTTCCCTCTCTTTCTCTGTCTCTATCTCTCTGTCTCTCTCTCCTTCTCTGTCTCTGT
>NW_022196904.1:112643664-112662527 GCF_008632895.1 Mastomys coucha
TGTTTCCTTCCCTCTCTTTCTCTGTCTCTTTCTGTGTCTCTCTCTGTCTCCTTCCCTCTCTTTCTCTGTCTCTATCTCTCTCTGTCTCTCTCTCCCTCTCTCTCTGCCTCTCTCTCTCTGTCTCTCTGTCTTCTTCCCTCTCTTTCTCTGTCTCTATCTCTCTGTCTCTCTCTCCCTCTCTCTCTGTCTCTGTTGCTTTCCCTCTCTCTCTGCCTCTCTGTCTCTCTCTGTCTTTCTGTCTCTGTCTCTCTGTCTCTCTCTCTCTCTTTCTGCTTAGTCTGCACATGGATACACAGGATCCTAACTAGCTGTAGGCCTTCAGGATTGTGCAGCAAGCACATTGCTGACTGAGCCATCTCTCCAGCTTCAAATAAAAACAACTTTTAATCAATCATTATAAATGAAAATATGAACAATCTTTCTATTGCTTTAACAAAAATTATGTTTTCAAAATTGACAACATATGAAGAGGCCATGAAAGTATAGGTCAACAAAGCAAACAGGTAAAGAAATAGAAATATTATAATTTTTCTGGATTTTGTGGTTAATGGTTTTTGACAATTTTTCAAAACATGTAATTTCTTATGATGTACTTATTTGTTATTTTTATTATAGTAAGAACATGAGCTCTTTTCTCCTGACAAAACTGTAAATGTCCAGTACAACACTATAATTATAGATACAAAGAGGCCATGAGTTACATGTGTAGCTGAAATTTTGCATCTGTTTAATATTTTGCATGGCAAGAACCCCCAGAGCTTGCAGTTTGAAGTCTTGGGCCCAGGGTGCTACTACTGGGAGGAAGTGAGACCGATCATTAAGAGGTAGAGCCTACTGACAGTACCTGACTAATACTGATGTAGAGGCTCATAGCCATCCATTGAACTGAGTACAGGGTCCCCAGTGAAGGAGTTAGAGAAAGGACCAATGGAACTGAGGGGTTTGTAGCCCCTTAGGACGAACAACAATATGAACTAACTAGTACCCTCAGAGCTCCCAGGGTCTCAACCACCAACCAAGAACTGCACATGGAGGGGTCTGATTGTTCTGGCAGCATGTGTATAGTAGAGGATTGCAAATTTGATCATCAATAGGAGGAGAGGACCTCGGCCCTGTGAAGGTTCTGTACCCCAGTGTAGGGGAATGCCAGGGCCAATAAGTGTGAGAGGGTGGGGTGGCAGGCATGGGGAGGGGGAAGGCAACAGGGGTTTGTTTTTGTTGTTTTTGTTTGTTTCTTTGTTTTTTGGAGGAGAAACTGGGAAAGGAGAAATTTACATGTAAATAAAGAAAATATCTAATAAAAAAAAAAAAAGAGGTAGAGCCTAACAGGAAGTCTTCCAGTTAGTGAGATGCATTCTTAAGGAGAATTGTGGAACTTTAGTCAAGTGCCTTCAAGTATTGAACCATCTCTTTAGCTCCAGCACTGTTTTTGAGACAGGGTTTCTTTGTATAGCCTTGGCTGTCCTGGAACTAGATCTGGTCTTAGGCTGGCCTCTAATTCTCAGAGATCTGCCTGGCTGTCTCTTGAGTCCTGGGACTAAAGGTGTGTGCCATCACTGCCCAGCTCCCAGTATTATTTTAAAAAGCTGAGTAATCCCAATGCTTACATGCACATAATATTGTCTTTATCTATTTGCTCATACATGGCCATTTAAGTTATTTCTACATCTTAGATCTTCTGAAAGGAATTGTAATAAGCATGGAGTAAAGTCAGCTTTGGGAAGAAGGTGGAACTGTTAATGCACAAGAGGAACCATGGCACTGTGTGGCTGTACTGGTGTTAGTTTCCTTTAGAGTCCCTGTAATATTTACCAGTGTGCATTCCCACTAAGGTATACAAAGGCTCTATTCACTTGAGCTCCAACCAATATCTGTTTAGTAGTAGAAGATCCAATTAACACCTGTAATACACTTTTATTGTATGCATGCGCTTAAATCAAAGATTATCATCAGCTCTACAGATCTTTCAGTCTAGATTGAAATAGAAGGAAGAAAGGGAAGAGGAGGAGGAAAACAAGAGATGGAGAGATAAAGCAGACAAGCGAGATAATTTCAAGTTATAGCAAGTGCTGTAAAGATCATTAATAACCATGAGCCTGGGTTTAAAGAATAACCATAGGGAAATAAAAAATGAAAGAGATAAGAAAAAAATAACTTGGGGAGATGGAAAGGATATGTGTAGATATGTGGTCACATGACACTGGAGAGGAAATGAGCTGAGACCCAAAGAGGGAGATGTCAATCGTATGACTGTGGAGAACGTCTTTTCTGGAGAGAAAGTTTCATGAAGCTGTGGGATAAGACAAGGTTCTGGGGTCTGGGGAACTGAATGACTGCCCAGTTCAAGAGTCAGTGCTGATCTTGGAAGGTGTCGGGCAGGGTCAGAGCCTGGTAAGGGGCTGGTTGTTCCTCTGAGTGCCCCTCAAAAGGTCCTGTTGAAATGTAATTGACATTGTGACAGTCTCAAGAGAAGGGACCTTTAAGAGGTGAGCAGGTCATAAAGGTGTTTCTGGATCAATGTCCTCAACCCCAGAGAGGTTCCAGATGGAAGGAATGAGCCTCATACGTTTCTCCCCCTGGTTCAGGTGTGTTTGTTTTCTCCTTTAACTTGTTCAAAAAGAGCCTTATCTGTTGTGGATAGCGGTGCTATTTGTATTTTGATGCTAATTCTGCTTCCCCAAGAGGGGTTGCCTGGGAAGAGGAGTGAACCAGTACTCAGGACATTCTGAGACTCTTCTAATGAATAAAGATGTCAAGGAAATTAACCATTGGGATAGTAGGCGGGACTTCCGGGCCGGGCAGAGGGATGGCAGAGGCAGGAAAAGGAGAGTGAGCTTTTGGACCGGAAGGATGATGGAGCAAAAATGTAGGTTCAGGTAGTGGATCCGTTGGGATCCGCTACCAGAGGATTTAACTTAAAATGTTTTACTATTAGGACGCTAGCTGTACGAGTGATTGTGTTGCCTTTTGATTCTAAACTAAGATTGTGTGGTGAGGCAACTCAACTGAGCTCCAGAGAAAAGGTACGATGGCGGGGTACCTTAGCCAGCCAGGGGAATTCGGAAGTGTGGGGCTGGCATGGCAGTGACCTGCCATGGGAACTTAGCGAGCTGGGTGGAGAGATTTCGGAGCTCTGAGTCAGAGTCTCCATGACATGAGAACAAGGCCCGCTGGTGCCTTGTCCTAGATAGCGTACATTGTATTTTTTTTTTAAACATTTTCTGCTATACTTACCAAATGCCAACACTATGCACTTAAGTTCTTAGCCTTTAGGACTATTAGAAGTGAATTTTTTTGTTCAAAAGTTACAGACTGTAGTATTATGTTATAGTAACAGAAAATGGATCAGGACACATTGGAAGGCGTTTAAAGCGTAAAGTAGGGTAGAGACTAGGTAGGATTTATGTTTTGAGAAGATTCTCCCTCCTTCTGTGTGAGGAAAAGGATCCTGGGCAGCGTTACACCAGCAGAAGTCCCTACAGGCATCTTCAACTATGTAACTGCCATGTGGATGGGAACATGGTGTTGTTCTCTAGAAGTGGCTCTTCTAGAAGGGCAAAGTGGGAAAAGAACAGCGTATTGGACAGTATTGGATTTTCTACCTGGATTACACATTTAAAATTTTGTTATTACATTTACTTATTTAATGTGTTTGTGCACGTATGTGTGTGTGCATGACATGCTTATGCCTACGTTTGTGTGTGCACACACACATGCAATGCTGTGCATATGTGGAGATCAGAGGACAATCTGTTGGAGTCAGTTCTCTCATTCCACCATGTGGTATGCAGGGATTGAACTCATAAAGCTTGGCAGCAGGTGCCTTTACTCACTGAGTGAGTCAGAGCCCTGGTCTTGGGTTAAACATTTTATTCCCTGGTGGAGTTTCTAAAGAATTCAGGTGCCCGGCCATGTCTGTCATTCACACCCAGTAACTGGACAATAGCCAGGGCTTAGTGGCTATCAAGAACATATATTTAATGTTGGACCACCTGGGGGGAGAGAATGAGACTAACAAGAGTGATAACAAGAGGAGGAAACAGGCGACTGAGCCAGATGCCGTGAGGTCCATGATGTACACAGTGGCAGCATCGAAGTGGTAACTAGAAAAAAGAAACATCTGTTTTGAGATGTTGTCTGGATTCCCCAGCAAAGCGATGATGGCCACTCGCCCTAGGACAGTGGCAGAGATAAATGGAAGAAGTGGCGCTGTGGGCTAAAGTAAAGTAGACAGGTTTAACTGAAAGTGTCTGAGATAACGTGAGCATGAAGAATCAAGAATCAATCCCAGATTTCTGGGGAGACACTATGTGTTCAGTGTTTCACAAACTCTAGCCTGTTTCAGAATCCTCCAGGAAATTTGATAAAATGCTCTGTTGGGGTTCCGCCCATAGTGTCTTTGGTACATGCACATTGTAGTGCTGGACATCTCCCAGGAGCTGCTGTTGTTCCAGAGATAGCTTGCTGTTGTAAAAGACACTGAATTACTGCTTGGGATTCTAGCCAACGCCACAAATTCCTGATCAGGCCACAGATAGATGAATTAAACTATAGCCTCTGAGGTGGAGTCCAGGCACCTGAACCCAGACCTTGTTCCATATCTTTGCATGCCTGCCTTTGCATGCCTGGCCAATCTACATATTCTAACTTGATTGGTCTGGAGTAGGATCTGGACACTAATATATTTTAAAATTTCTCATGGTGTGTTCCAACCACATGTCAAAACTTTTGAAAGCCATGAAAAGAGATGTCGTGTACTAAGATGGGTACAAGTGTCTTCTAAGAGGGGTTTTAGAAGTGACCAACCTCAGAGGAGTTTGCTGGCACATTGATTTAGCACAAGAGGCTTTTTATAACATATAAACCTTTGCTGCTGTGAAAACAAAGTGATACAAAGCTTTGAAGGATCTAGCTACCAACTCCAAGCCACACTTTTATGTATGTAGACAATGGGAAAGGGAAGGATCCATATCCGTGTCTCCTTTTATATAATATTTCTTTACATTTTATATTCTATATTTAACAATCATATATATAATTATATATATAATACTATATATATAATTTGGCATCAGGAAAGTCTAACACAATACCCCCAGAATTAGACATGTATTTGTTAACTAAATAAACTACATTGGTTTATGAAAACATTAGAAGCTTGGAACTTTACTCGTAAAAAACATCTATGAAACCTGAATGAAGTGGAAACTTCTGGTTTCTTTGGAAAGTCAGTTGTGTCTGATAGTGTTTTGCTAAAGCAAGCACCTGAAAAATCATGTGATGCAGGATTCTTCACTAATGATGTACACGTTTTGGTTTGCCTTATATTGCATTGTTGAGCTCCATTTGTCATGACTCCATAGAGAGAAACAAACCCAAATACTTCTAGTGAGGTTCATACAGACTCACATGGATTTTGCTAGGACAGACTCACATGCTGAGGCAAGACACGTGGTGAAGCAAGACCTGTGGAGGACATGTGATGTTTGGAGAGAGTATAAATAGGACTCAACGGACAGTGACTTGCTTGCTTGCATACCTAGCTTTGCAAAGCTTTTTAGTTTTAAGTTTTTGCTGATCTTCACTTCATTGGGAGAGGTACAGCAGAAGACTTCTCCTGGTGTCCCTGGTGGTCTTGGTCAGTCCTGCTGACTTGTGCCAGTTTAGCAGAGGCCTGACTGTCTCTGCTAGGTCATGCCAACACTGCTGATTTGTGTTTGCTCTCCTATCACTACTGAACTGGACTGCTGGTGTATTCATGAAGTATTTGCAAGTGGATCGTGCTGCTATTACTGAATTCTGTGGACTGAAATGCTGACTTCATGACAACATAGATGGGATTTGCTCCAAAGAACAATTTATAAACAGGTCCACTTCCCCCATATCCTAATAAGCTTTCTCCACTACCTGGTGGGTGGTGGACTAGAAGGGAGGTTAAAGTATTTAAAAACCCATATTAAAAGTAGACTTTTGGAGGCAGAGGTGGGGGTTTGTGGAGAGGAAGCTGGGAAGGGAAATAAAATTTGAAATGTAAACAAAAAATAATCAATAAAAATACTAATAAAAATAAAAGTAGATTTTGAAAAACAAAAGACTACATCTGTGTACCACAGCAATAATGAGCATGGAAAGAAAACCCTAAGGGTGCAGTGGTGGCATACATCTCTTAGACCAACAGCTCTTTAATTGAACTTAAGACCCACTCAACAAAAGAGAAATCATACCTGTACTGGAAGTGTAGCCAACTTCCCATGGCTAGTGAAGTCATGGATCTTGGAGGAGAACTTACAATCACCTTTTGATAAACCAGCATCATCCTAACAATAATCTAAACATTTGTTCTTATGCTCACAAAAAGTGTAGTTTTCACCCCTCTTCAAGGAAAGTTTTCTTTGCAACAGATGGAGACCATTATGGAAAACCACAACTGATCAGAATGTAGCGTTGTGAAGCCCAGTCGTAGTGGATACATCTATAAAAACAAGTCCTATACCTAAGGCTCAGGGAACTCTGGAGAAGAGGGATGGAAAGACTGTAAGAGCCAGAGGACCAGGCTGTGCAGTTGTGTCTCCTAGCAATGTCAGAAGCCACACCAATAAAATCTCACCAACATGACTACTTAACCATGAGGTGAACAAGGACAACAACAGTAGACATGCCAGAGTGATCAAAGATAAGTCCATTAGCCCTTATCCCTACATAAAGAACTAAGGACTGCCAAAAGTGGGAGACAGTCTTCCTCAGGGAAGAGCACACTAGTTTGTTATCCAGCACTAATGTTAGCCCAGGACACATACACAGGAGTAACATTATAGGACCTGGATCCATTTTGTTACATTGCTCAAGTTCCACAGCTTCAGGGCCTTGAGATGTGGTAGGGAAGTCTCTTCAGAAAAAGAACGTTCTGGTAGCATTTTAGTGGAAGGGGCCAGCTTCCACCATCTAAGCCTTCTAATGATACAACCCCCCCCTTTTTTTGTTGGAATCGTATGCTTTGATTACCTGCCAACCTCCCATCATCCTACAGGTAGCTTAGCATCACTATCAGAATTATTTTCTTGGTGATCCTAAATTTTTATAAGACATCAATGAGTGATTTTGTCATTCACAAACACTGATTTTACAAAAACTTTGAATAGAAAATAGAGACTTAGTTGCACATACATTCAGAGAGAGAGAGAGAGAGGGAGAGAGAGAGAAAAGGAGAGAGAGAGAGAATATAAAATTCAAGAGCACAAATGTACCCTTATTGCTGTAATTCCTCAACACGTTAAAATTTCAAAAATACCACGAGTGTGAATTGGAGTAGAATCTAACTCTAGCATCAAATTATTCTAAAAGCTACCGTGGCATAACTGCTCAGGGATTCTGTGGCCATCAAGGGTGACAGTGCCTGAAACTCCTTGACTGTAAGTAATGAGATCTTTGTTGTTTAGGAAGACTTCTAACAAACCCACCAGTCAAAATGCTTTGCAGGTGAAATGTTCCAGAACCTTCTCTTAGCATTAAATTGGCATTTCATCAAAGCATCTCTTCCCCACCTGAAGTGTTCTTAGGCAAAGAAAATACAATCTAATTCTGTTTACAATATAGGATAGATTACATGAAGAAACCTTTCCACAGGGAAGGTTTAGCCCAGTTTGGGCATTATTAGTAAAGCTGGCTCCCCCAAACATTTGCTGGGTATCCCGAGTGTCAGGTGCTCAAAGTCTAAGTGAAAATGAGCTTCAAGAAGCTCTTTATGTAATGGGGAAAGAGCAACAAATGCTGATAATGTGAGGTGATAAAATATGGATAAAAGGCTCTGGGAGCTTGGCAGGAGAGCCAATAGAAAATTCATAGAGGGAATGACATTAGTTTGGGTTGTGAAGGACACATAAATATTTTCCAGGTGAGGGTGAGAGAGGCAGAGGCAGAGGCAGAACAAGGCTCAAGGGCATCCTTCTTATGATGGGTAGATGTCTGCATACCAGTGTGAGCCTTGGAAAGTGAGTAGGACTGGCCAGAACTGAATTTGAAAGAGGATTGTGAAGCATGCAGTGAGCTTCTATGAGGATAGCCTACTCTCATGACTAATGTGTTACACTTCTTCAGCTTCTCAAATCCTCCTGCTATTTCCGATGTCCAAACTCACTAGTATTTGTTGTGCTCCTACTGTGCCCAGAGCTGAGCACCTTTTTGGGACTTTCTCATTTGGTCTTCATGGTAGTCTTATGGATAAACTCTACTGATGTAGTCTTTTAATTGAGGTCATTTTCCTCTTCTCTTTCTTCCTCTTCTTCTTCCTCTTCCTCTTTCTCTTCTTCCTCCTCCTCCCTCCTTCTCCTCTTCCTACCTCCTCCTCCTCCTCCCCTTCCTCCTCCTCCTCCTCCTCCTCCTCCTCCTTCTCCTCCTCCTCCTTCTTTTTGGCTAATATTCTAGGTCCTTGTGCAGTTTGTACATATTTGTACAACTGGTTTCCTCTATGGAATCACGTAGTCATTTTTTCTTCTTTCTTCTAGAAGTTAAGAGACAAACTGATGTGATCTAGTGTGGTGTTGACATTTGTTATGTTACAGGACATTCTGACCTCAACATGTTGACCCTTCCTTTTTGACTTTGAGAGCAATTTCTCCTGCTCTTTTGGCTCTGAGAACATTTTGAATTTAATAATTTTAATTAGAAATATATCAACTTAGATGGACTTTCCATCCAGAGAATATTTTCCAGAGTGATTCCATTAAGTCAATTTAATCACTTGATCAATTTTCTACATAGCACAGTTAGACCATTTCTAAAAATGTTAACTCTACTGCAATTATTTTCATTTGGGTACATTCTTTTCCACTTAAACCCAGAAACAAAATCTGATGTATTGATTAGATATTGTCCATATCAAATTTTATCGATCCTGGATTTTACTTTATGTAATATTCATTATGTGAAGTCTATGCTTTATTTCTGCATCAAGAACTGTGGATCTTGTTTTTTTTTTTAATAAGTTAGATCTTTTGTCAATTTATGTGAATAGCAATTTCATTGGATGCAACAGCCTTAAGTGCTGATTATTTAGGCTGATAAATTCACCATCATGTACAAAATGTTATTAAAATAATGATACTTTGTGTTTATTTTTTATTAATGAGAAATGGTTCAAATTATTTGTGAACAAATTTTTAAAAGAGGAAGAATAAAAAAAGACTGAAGGAGAGAAAGAGAGAGCAGAAGAGGGAGAGAAGGAAGAAATAGTGAGGGAGATGGGAGAGACTAAGCAATATTTTGAGAAATGCACATTACTTTCCAAGCTCCCCAGTGTATTGCAGAGGCTAGATCATGGTATGGATGGATGGGATATGAGCATAGTGCTTGTCATTGGTCTGGGAAAGCTTAGTAAGGTTGTTCTGAACAGAGATAGGAGCCAAGACTCCTGTTCATCTTAGAGATAAGCCTGGAAGAGGAATCTGGAGGTTCTGAGGTCTGCTGTGGGTCTGAAGTCATGATATATATAGTTTGTGAGAAGCACACAGGTGTTGCTCAACAGATATGGCTCCCTGGTTTTGCCAGAGGAGTAGAGGCCATTAGGCGGTATTCTGATCACCTGAGTAGTATGTCTTGTAGTAATACCTAGCAGAAGGTCTGGGATCCCTGATGTCTTCTGGGTTTTCAAGACAGGAGGTATCCATATGTCTTTCTGTTGTATCTTATACATCTGTGGAGAAAAGGGCTAGCATTTCCCAATGTACCATTTCAATAGATTTATTGAACTCATTGGTTATGCCCAGTTGTCTTCAGTGTGGAATACTGGTTCCTTCAGTTATGCCGCTGTCCATAACCCAAGCCTCTACTTTCTTTACTCCTCAGCACTCAGTTCAGCAATTCACCTTGAGCCTACTGCAGATTTTTCAAGCTCTCTCTAGTTCTCATGTTGGCTTTGCCTGAAGGTCCAAAGACATGCTTTCCAAAGAGTCTGTCTTCTGATTTATGCAGGGGAATGGAAAGCTCTTTGGAATGTGGGGCCTGAGGGAGTGGCTGGAGAAACTGTGTGCATGGGACAGAGTTGGAAGTGATAAGAACTGGGGGTGGGGGGAAGTCTAAGAGTAGCAGTCTCAGGGAAAGAGATTGAGGAAAGGCTAAAGATGTGGCTCAGTGGCAGTGTTTTTTAGCAAGCACAAGGCCCTAGAATTCAAACCACAACACTGTCAAAAAAGAAAAAGAAAAGAAAGTAAAGAAGGAAAGAAAAGATTGAAGAACCAGGAAGCCACAGAAGAAGCTGGGGAAGAAAGCCAACCACATCTCACTAGGGTTTGAGGTTGGTTTGAGTCTATCCCCTGAATGTTTACATATTGAAAACCTGGTTCCTAGTGTGGTGGCTGTATGAGGTACTGGAACTTTCTCAGTGCAAGATGAACAGCTAATGAACGCCTTACACTCTCAAGAGATTAATGCTATTCTTGTGGAGTGAGCTAGCTCCTGTGAGAGCAGTTGTTTTAAGAAGGGCAAGACTGGCCCCTGAATCTGTCAACACATGACTGCTTTATCCTCCTCTCATGCTTCTAAGATGATGCTGACACCATGTTGTGATAGAAGGCCAAACAGAAATAGCTACCTGCTGTGGACTTTTAGCTTCCAAACCCATGAGTGAATAAACCCGTTTTCTTTATAAAGTAGTTTTCTTTATAAAGTACCTGGTCTCATGTGTTTTATTATGTTGTCATTAAATGAACTAAATCCTGCCTCCCTGTGTTCTTCACAGCCCTCCTAATATAGTCCTACATTCAGACACTTACTATGTGTCTCTTGTCTCTTATAATCTTTTAAATCCCTGGCAGTTCTGGTTGTTAAAATCATGCAGTGACTGGGTTCTCATTCTCTTGGAGGAAGCTTCTTGAAAAGAAGAGATGGAATTGGTATCCAGGGCCCACCCTGCCTTTTTGGAAGGCACCTACTCATTTTTCCTCAGGACAATCACCACTATGTTACCAAGTCATGTAGCTACAGCCCTAAGTCTCCTGTTTTGATGCCATGAATCTCTTCTCTATGGCATTGTTCAGAAAATGGATGACCCTTGCCGGGGGACTCGGGTTGTAAGAATGGAGGTTTTTACATGAGTATCATTTTGAACTTTGAATAGATTCCTGGAGGTCTGGGCCATGCTCTGACTATCAGAGAAAACTATGTGTTAAGAAATCTTGGTTGGGCTGAGTGAACACACATAAGGATAGTTCACCTAATGGGCATATCTAGAGCACAAAGCATCTGTGGGTGTTTTCTGAACTCCCTGTATGGAGCCTTGTGTGACCCCAGGTAAGCCACACCATCTTTCTGAGACTCAACATCTGCATTTTCAAAATGATAAAATAGTTATCCCTTGGGATGTTGAAATAGATAAATGTGTTATGGTACATTTAGTGTTTATTTTTTCTATTTAGATTTCAATTAAGTTTCAATTGATTTTTGTGTCTGGTATAAGATTGGAATTTACTCTATTTTTTTTCGGAATGAATAGACAATTGTACCATAACACCATATAATGACTAATACATGCTTGCTCTTACCAATGAGAAATTCCATTTTCTCCTGAATATTTTAAATCTATTTAATTTTATGAACTATCTTGATATTGGGCATCCTTAGTTAAGAATTTCTACTTTTATAAGATGTTAAGTTTTGACATCTATTTCTAGATTCTATTCTTTTCCTTACAGACACATTATTTGTAATACTCCCAAATTGGACAGCCAAATTTCCATCAGAAGTAAAATGGAATTTTCAAAAACTATATCTATTCAATGAACTATCACAGCACAATAAAAGGGAATTAAGTGTTGCGACATCATATGAATACGTTCCATGAACATAATGTTGCTAAAGAAGCTAAACGCAAAGGAGTGCATAGTGCATCACAGCTGTGAGATTCTGTTTATACACAGGTTTCAAAAATGGGCAAAACAAATTTGTGATTTTAGAAGTTAGTATTGTCATTATTTCCCGGGAGAAGGGGAAAGGGATGTCTCAGCCAGGGGCAGGAGGAGGCTGTACCTTGAGTGGTGTGTTCACTTGACAGGGTTCAGATAGCAAATAATTCACTTAAAAATTTTCAGGGCCTCTTACTGGGGTCCTCCTAGTACTGACATGAGGAAGAGGACATGGGCTTCCATCCTTAACCAATAAGCTACTGACATTCATTCCAAGGATGAATTAGCTTTCTTCAGTGGAGATTCACTGGGTATATTAACCACACTTAAGGGTAGGCCCCCATGCTCACAGTAGGCACCAACACAACATGAACTCAGTGGCACGTTAGACTCTTTGCCATATTGTTGGTGCATTTTTTGTCTTATTGGTCTTTTGCTTGAGTATTATGGTTTCTAATTTTGTATTTCCTTTGTGTGCGTGTGTGTGTGTGTGTGTGTGTGTGTGTGTTTAATCCTGGTTGGTTTGTATCTTCTGCTTGTTTGTTTTATAAAGAAATAAAAAGAAAGGAAATGAAGTTGGATGGCTGAAAAGTATCTGGGAGGAGTTATGGTAGGGGAACCATGGTCAGAATATAGTGTATGAAAAACATTAAGAACAGTTCATTTCAACAAGAGACCATGTGTTAGTGTCCAGGCTTCACCTTTTTGGGATTGTCTGGTGTTGAGGACAAGGAGCAAGGGTCACCTATGGGAATGGAACTAGGGCAAAGTTGGATTCACATCCTGACTCCATCAGGTGGCCTCTAGATACATGCCTATTGTACCGAAGGTTGCATCCACAAAGCCAGTCCAACAAAGTCTTCAATTTAGTTTGTAATGTTGACGAGAACAGTGAAGGATGCAGAAGCAGCCAGGGTTGGAATGGGACTTGGGAAGATCACCTGTGGCAATGTTACAGCAGGTTGATGGCTACTGAGCTGGGATTAGAGTAGAGGGCTGGATTTGGAGGAGACAAGGGAAAGTGAAGGTCTGAGGATAGTCTACATGCTTCCCTGGTCTATCTGCTTTTGGGGATGGCATGGTCAGGGGGCTCCTGGGAGTGTCTGTGAAAGTTGGAGGCTGAGACATAGGGGTGGGATGGAGAGGGAGGGTGTAGGAGAAGATCTGAGTGATCTGCTGGAGATGGGGGGCAGAGAGGAAGGGGATCATAGCAAATGGTCTCCTGTGGAGCTGGGGCTGACCCTGGGGGATTGGATTTGTGGGAGAGGAGGGAGAGTGAAGGTCTGAAGATTGTCTACCTGCTTCCTTCCATTTATATATTCTTAAAATATATTCTATTCATCTGTTGGCTGATTCCTGGGCTGGTATCATTATTTTATGATTTTTAAAAATTATATGTTGTGGTATGTGATCCTTTATCATCATTTTCCTCTCTTAAGATCTTAGCTGTTTGGGTGTGTATGTGCATGTGATTAAATTCATATATACAGTCAAATTACCGTTTCAAAATTATTGGGACTCAATTTTAACCATGTACAATAGGTTCATGTGTGAATTTAAGGAACAATGCCAAGTTTCTGAAACAGTAATTTTCCTAATTTAGACAATGCTTCAACCTTTTAGCGTTCCCATTTTTGTCTTTTCATTTAAAAAATATAATTTTTCCAAATTTTAAATTAGACACCTTTATGGCTCACAAATATTATGATTAGTGTCTCCTTAGTTTCGGTTTTCAAGTAGATATTAAACACATTCATGCTGAGGGGTAACTCTTCCTGGTGCTGTTTTCCACTTCCTCTGCCATGCTCAAGCTGCACTGCTGTTAAAGAGGCTGCTGTAAGAAGACCACGTGACCCTGAGCCCTGGGGACAGTTCATTCCAACAAGAGACCATGTGTTAGTGTCCAGGCTTCACCTTTTTGGGATTGTCTGGTGGTGAGGACAGAAACAAGGGTCATTTATGGGAATGGAACTAGGGCAAAGTTGGATTCACATCCTGACTCCATCAGGTGGCCTCTAGATACATGCCTATTGTACCCAAGGCTGCATCCACAAAGGCAGTCCAACAAAGTCTTCAATTTAGTTTGTAATGTTGACAAGAATGGTCAAGGATGCAGAAGCGGCCGGGGTGGAATGGGACTTGGGAAGATCACCTGTGGCAATGTTACAGGGAGGTGTATATGGCTTGTGCTGCAGAGGTCATGTGATGCTAAGGTGATTCGTAAGAGATCATAATGAGCTCTGGCATTTGTCTGGCTTGGAGTTGCTATCCTTTCTTCTCTCTCTGGTGCTGCCCGGATACCATGTGAACACCAGCTCTGTTTCCTTCTGCTTCTTGCCTCTGCTTGCCCCTCCTCTACTCAAGTCTAATTCTGTCATGCTTCATTTGGTGGTAACAGCAAACTCTAAGGCAGGTTATTTTTTTTCTGGTTTGTGGAAAAAGTCCATAAAACCAAGGAGAAATGACTTCTTCCTCTTTTATCCGAGTCTCTCCTAGCAGCATAAAGGCTTTGAGCTAACTGCAACAATAGATTGTCCCACAGGTGACACATAACATAAAAATCAGTTTCACCCCCTGGAATAACAAATAAGCGTACTGCTGTGTATCTCATGTGATGCTCTGTGTGAGCCGGGCCTTTCCATCTAAGTCCCGGCAGATGGTGCAATTTTCTTGTCCTTCCTTGAGACCACAGCTTAGCCACAGAAACGAGGCGCTGTCACTTTCCTATGCTTCTTTTTTTTTTAAAGGTTGTAATTGCCCAGGTTCCATTGACACTTGATGGAATACCTGCCATTAACAGATCACTCAGGAAGGTAAACATGGAAGAGCCTTGTTTATTGAGATAGATATTCAACAGCCAATTCAGAAACCCTTGAGTGCTTACTGTTTGTGCATTGTCACTCAGGATGGGGCATCAAACTTAGATAGGTGGTCCTTACCTTAAAATGCACAGCTGTTAGCAGAGACAACAGTCATCAGCAAAGGACAATACAATGTGGCAAATGTGATAAGGAAAATGTCTGAAAAACGTTCTGGCCATAGGTTGGAGATAGATGGAGAAAGCATATTTGAAATACATTTGACAGATAGGGCTGTGTGCTAAGTGCTCGGATGAGCAGCATAGTAATGCCCAACAGGACAGTGGAGAAAGGCATGGACAGACATCAGGAGGTAGGGGTGGGTGAGACAGTAAACAGGCATTAATTAAAAGTGAGTTCCTGTTAAGCCTTCAAAGACTTGCAAACCCTGAGAGCGAGAGGAAGCTTCTGGAACTGCAAGGACACCGATGACACACCGATGACGGAAGTTTGTGTTTTCATGCATCCCAGCAGAAATGCAAATTGTCATGGGCGTTTAGTTTCATAGTCATGCGGTATTCAGCTTAAAAATCCATGATATGTTTGTCTTGAGTTTCCTCCTTTTGACAATCTATCCTATATAATAAATGAAGGTATTTTAAGACAGTAACATGAAAGAGCTCAAGGTAACATGGCCCTTTCTTATTATGAAATATTAAATAGTTAAGGAGGAATAAAAGTTAAACCTATGCTGTTGTTGTTTTTTTAACCCCAAAAGGATGCCTGTTATATGTTATCAAAGAGCAAGCTGTTGAGGATGTATGTAGTACAGCTTTGTTCTGGTAAAAATCAATGACAAGACCTTTCCCTCTCTCCTTCCCTCCCTCTTTGTCTCTCTCACTTCTTTGCTTTTATTACTTCCCTTTCTCTCTCTTTCCTCTCTTTAAATGAGTATGGAGAAAAAGGAGCCAGGTGAGGCACTAGGGAGGCTGAGGCTGGAGGATCATGAGTTCTAGGCTACATACCAAGATCTTGTCACAAAACAAAACAACAAACCAAACCAGACAGAAGGATGGACTCCAAATGGTAACATTGGTGACTTTTATAACCTTTTTGTTTTGGCATGACTGGTTTCAGAGCTCTTGTCTCTGAGAAGCTGCAGGCTATATACTTTTTGTACTTTCTCCTGCTGCATTTGTAGGCTGCAGAGATGTCTCAGTGGGTAGATGTACTTGCTGCCAAGTCTGATGACCTAAGTTTGATTCCTGGAACCAAATGGTAGAAGGAGAGAACAGAACTGGGCATGCCTGCCATCACACACATACTTGTATAACATGTCACACACATACACACACACACACACACACACACACACCATCCTGCTGAGTCCATCTAGTGTTATTTGTATGAAATATGTTTAGGAATGACCACTTGGGATCAAATAATTTATTAGGGGGCACATCCTTGGAGAATATTGATTCTCCCTCTTAATAGTCATTAATTAATAGCCTGTAGCTCTTCATCTATGGATGGGATCTTATAAAAGCTCCTCCATCCAGAATGATATGTTAACTAGTGTCATTATACAGAACTTTTTAGGCAGCTATATTGAGATTTCATGCATACAACTTTTGTTCCCATACATAGACGACATTCTCTCACAGTAGACTCCTCAGTCCGTTGTCTCTTACTATCTTTCTTCCCACTCTCCTGAGTCTTTGGTATAGGGGTGTGTTGTAGATGTATCTTTTGGAGATGGGCACACTATCTCTGTATAATGAACAACACATCAGTTCTTCACAACAATGAACAACACAACTCATCAATCCAGTCAGTTGCTCTCTGCATTTTGACCAGTTGCAGATTTCTATGATGGCCTCTTCTTGCTGCCAAAGGCAGCTTCATAGTAGCTTTGGTCTGAAGTTTTCTCTGGAAGTTTACCTGACTTTGTATAAAATACAGAAAGAGTGGGTACAAAGTAGGCTCTTTTTTTCCATCTTCCATCTTGTGGATTCTTCAGATCCAAGACTAGAGTGTGTGATGCATATTCTTATACCCAGGGATAAGTGCAGTTCTCAAACACTGTGACCCACTTGCCAACTGCACCAGCAAAGGCTGGGTGATGAGCAAGACTATACTTCATAGGACATTAGCAGGATGCCTAGGTCCTGCTAGCATGGACTCCGGGAAGGCTGATGGCAAAGTTGTCATCCAAACACAGAGAAACTGACTGTGGGGCAATTGTCAATGGATGATACGTCTACAACATACCCACTTGAATCAAAGGTTCAGAAAAGTGGAGGAAAGGCAGTCAGAGTCAGAGGCCCAGGGTTTCTGCTGTGAGACAATGTTTTCTTCTGTCTTTTTAAAATTATTTCTTTTATGGTTTTGCTTTAAAGTATAATTACATTATCCTCCCTTCCCCTCTGAACTTTCTCACATACCTCTCATTGCTCTTTAAAAATCTTGGCTTTTGAAAACATACGTAATAGTAACATTATACATACTGAGCAGGTTATGTTTAAGAATATATATGTGTGTGTGTGTGTGTGTGTATATATATATATATATATATATATATGAATATATCTTAATGAACATAATATTTTTGTCTTTTATTGTTGATTAAGTTATTTCTTTACTTTACAACCTTGATTGCACCTTTCCCCATCTCTTCTCTTCCCAGTCCCTTACTCTGTTCTCCTCTCCCCCTCCAAAATACCCCTCCTCCCCTTCTCCTCAGAATAGGGGAGGCTTCCCATGGATATCATCCAGCCTTAGCCTATCAAATTGCAATAAAACTAGTTGCATCTTCTTCTACTGAGGTTAGATGAGGCAGCCCAGTTAGAGGAAAGGGGTGCAAAGGCAGGCAATGTAGTCATTGCCCCTGTTCCTGCTTTAGGAGCCCTACATGAATACTTGGATATACACTGTTGTATATGTTTAGAGGGCCCACATCTGTCCCACACATGCTCTCTGGTTGGCAGTTCAGTCCCTATGAACCTGTATGGGCTCAGATTCTGTTGGTTTTCTTGGTATGCCTGTGACCTCACTAGCTCCTTCAATTCTCCACCCCACTCTTCCCAGATTACCCAAGCTCCAGTTAATGTCTGGATGTGGGTTCCTGCATTTACTTCCATCTGTTGCTGGTTGAAGCTTCTCTGATGACAAGTTATGCTAGGATTCTGTCTGCAAGTATGGCAGAATATCATTAACAGTGTCAAGGTTGGGCTCCCGCTCATGGCCTGGGTCTCAAGCTAGGCTTGTCATTAGTTGATCTTTTCCTCAAATTCTGCTCCATTTTTTTTGTTGTTGTTGCTTGTATTTTTTTTTTTTTTAGTTCATGTAACTTTTTTTCTCTTTGATTTTTTTATTAGATATTTTCTTTACTTACATGTAAATTTCTCCTTTCCCAGTTTCCCCTCCAAAAAACAAACAAACAAACAAACAAAAACAACAAGAACAAACCCCTGTTGCCTCCCCCCTCCCCATGCCTGCCACCCCACCCTCTCCCACTTATTGGCCCTGGCATTCCCCTACACTGGGGCACAGAACCTTCACAGGGCAGAGGTGCTCTCCTCCTATTGATGATCGAATTTGCAATCCTCTACTATACACATGCTTCCAGAACAATCAGACCCACCCATGTACAGTCCTTGGTTGGTGGTTGAGTTCCTATCCTGACTTCCTTTGATGATGAACTGGGATGTGGAAGGGTAAACCACATGAACCTTTGTGTAGCCACATGAACCCTTGTGTAGCCACATGAACCCTTGTGAAGCCACATGAACCCTTGTGTAGTTACATGAACCCTTGTGTAGCCACATGAATCCTTGTGTACCACATAAACCCTTGTATAGCCACATGAATCCTTGTGTAGCTATATGAATCCTTGTGTAGCCACATGAACCCTTGCGTAGCCACAAAAACCCTTGTGTAGCCACATAAACCCTGGTGTAGCCACATGAACCTTTGTGTAGTTACATGAACCCTTGTGTAGCCACATGAACACTTGTGTACCCACATGAACCCTTGTGTAGCCACATGAACCCTTGTGTAGCCACAGGAACCCTTGTGTAGCCACAGGAACCCTTGTGTGCCTTCTTGAGTTGCTTTGGCCATGTTGCTTCACCACAGCAACAATGACCCTGAGGAAGACAACTACCTTTCC
>NW_022196904.1:112663148-112665411 GCF_008632895.1 Mastomys coucha
GGTATTTGGTTCCCCCTTTTAAGAAGGAATGAAATGTCCACCTTTTGGTCTTCCTTCTTCTTGAGTTTGTATCTTCTAATTTTTATTTGCCTTCTCTGCTCCACCTTTTATCTTGCACATCTTGTAGTTAGGACAAGTTGTGGGTCTAAGGTTTTGTGGCTGGGTTGGTGTTCTTGTTCCTCCATTGGAAGCCTTGCCTGGATACTGGAGATGGTTCGTCCAGGCTTTATGTCTCTCATTGCTAGGAGTCTTAGCTAGGGTCACACACATAGATTCATGGGAGTTTTCATTGTTTCAGGTTTCTCGCTCATCCCAGAGATGCTTTCCCTCCATTGTACAGTGTCTCTCCCAGTACTCTTTCCCTCCATCCTCCCCACCTCATCCCTCCTATTCTCACCCCATCCTTCCCCTCCCCAGTCCACTCCCTTCATTCACCTCCAATACCTAATCTATTTCCCATTCTCTGTGATATTAAAGCCCCCCACCACCGGGCCCTCCTTGTTATTTAGCTTCTTTGGGTCAGTAGGTTGTAGCATGGTTATCCAGTATTTTATGACTAATATCCACTGATCAGTGTGTAATACCATGTTTGTCTTTCTGGGTCTAGGTTATCTCACTCAGGATGATATTTTATAGTTCTGTCCATTTGCCTGCATGCAAATTTCTTGATGTCATTGTTTTTAATGTCTGAGTAATACTCCATTGTGTAAATGTACCACATCTTTATTCTTCAGTTGCAGAACATTTAGGTTGTTTCCAGTTTTTGGCTATTATGAATAAAGATGATACAATCACAGTTGAGCAAGTGCCATTCTAGTATGGTAGAGCATCATTTAGGTATATGCCCAGGAGTTGTATAGCTGGGTCTTGAGGTAATTGAGGTCTATTCCCAATTTTCTGAGAAACCTCCAAATTGATTTCCAAAATGGTTGTACAAGCCTGTACTCTAACTAGCAATGGTGGAATGTTCCCTTTGTTTCACATCCTCTCCAGCATGTGTTGTCAGTTGAGTTTTTGTTCTTAGCCATTCTGACAGGTGTAAGACAGAATCTCAGAGTCATTTTGACTTGCATTTCCCTGATGACTAAGGGCATTGAACTTTTACTTAAGTGCTTTTTGGCCGAGATTCCTGTAAAGAATTCTCTGTTTAGATCTGTATGCCTTTTTAAAAATTGGGTTATTTGGGTTACTTGTGTCTAATTTCTTGAATTTTTTATATATTTTGGATACCAGCCCTCTGTCAGTTCACCCCTGTGAAAAGATTGCTGACCTCTAAGGGGTCTAGATTGTGAAATGCTGATATAGTGCATACTGTTGTATCTTACTGCATTAATCAGAGTATGGCAGGCTAGCAGGTCTCAAAGTATGAAGCTATGATCCTAAGGTACTCCTGAGACCTGATCAGGGCCTCAATGTATTATCTAGATTTTTTTTCATTTTCATCATCAAACACCTGACTGGTACTCAGCAGAGAAAAGATTTAGGCTCAAAGTTTTTAGGGGACAAGTCCTTCATGGTGGGAAAGGCATGGCCACAGTGGGAAAGGAGCCTGCAGCATAGTCACTTTTCTAGATCAGAAAACTCTAGAGCCATTGTGGGTTCACTTTCAAGGCCCCAGAGACCTGCTTCTGCTTGCTAGACTACAGTCCCAAAGGCTTCATGATCTCCCCAAATATATCATCACCAGGAAACCACATGGCCGAACCATGAACCTGTGGAGAGCATGCATGACTCAAACAAAAACAATCAGAGAGGTTGGGGGTAAATTTATGAGGAAACAAAAAAACCATCTCAATAGCAAGACTGACACTTGTCATGTATCAAGGCATGACAGCTCTTCCTCAGCAGTCACTAGGCGCCTCATTACTGCTTACTTGCATGAGCAAGAACACTGTCTTCATTCATAAGTGCCCTTGGTGGAGCACTAAAAATGATTATTAAAAAATCCCAAGCCTTGAGTTTAGCTATCTTTTACCATTCTGTGTGATGAAATGGCTTATGTGCAGCAGACTCACTGCAAACCCCATGTGATGGTTGCCTTGAGAAAAGGAGAACTTTCAAAATGTTCAGACCGCCATCTTTCTTGTTAAATTGTTTGTTTTGAAAAATATAATTATATGTTATAAGCTACCTGCTTATTCTTGAGGCCCCACCCTGAACTGGAGAGTTGTCATTATTCTTTGTGGGTGTGGCCATTGGCGGGTTGCCATGTTCCAGTGGATGGTCCCACACATTTAGACAGCACTAATCGGACTCGGTGGAG
>NW_022196904.1:112665421-112696683 GCF_008632895.1 Mastomys coucha
ATCCAACAATATTTTCACTTAAAAACACACTAGAGAGACAAACAAGGGTTTCTGACAGGAATATTTGAAGTACAACTTTCTTTTAGAGAATGCCTGAAAAGAGCCTGGCACTTTTAAGGAAAAAACAAAGCTGTGTTTATTGTCACTGGTAAAGTCTGTCTTCTGGGGCAAACATAGCACAGTCTCATTTGTGCAGATGTTCGGGGTGAGATTGGAGACATTGATTGTTGTGATTTATAGTATATCTAAGAAAATGTCCTAGCATTTGGAAGATCTTCATAACTCAGTGAACCAACATGTCCTAGATGTCCTGATGTTGCCAATCATACAGTTAGAACCTCCATTACGTTGCAAGACAGTTTGATGCTTTTTGATGTAGCAGTATATGAAAGTTCATTCATAGGACATAATAGTCTACACTGAAAACAACCTTTAAGAAAATAAGCACTTGTCAAATTCTAGTAGAGTTTCAAAGAGGAACTATCCACAACCATCTGAAAACATTAATTATAATATTCCTCTTTTTTAATTACACATGTGGAGCTGAATCGTCTTCATTCTCTTCAACTAAAGCAGCACATCGCAGCAAATTGACTGTAGAAGCAACGCAAGAATCCAGCTCATTGTAGTAAATCAGATGTTTGCAAAAGTACATAAAATAATTCCATTTTTTTTCTCACAAAGTTTTGTTGGTCTAGACTTTGTTATATAGCCTAACCTACCTTACCTTGTCTAATGCAAACCTATGTTTCAGGGTGATAACTGTGGCACTAATGTGAAGGGTTAGACAGGGATGTATATATGGATTTAGGTGGAGAGAGAAAAACAGGGGAATGGATCCTCAAACTCTTTCAGTAGTCTAGATCGGGATCTGTACTGAAGCCATGAAGAAGGAGAGAAAAAGATGCTACAAACCCCGCAACATCTGCTTTTAGTCTAGGACTGCAGAGGAAGGGAGAGGTGAGAGACAATGTTTAAGAAATTACATTTTGGTCCCTGAGAAAAAGCAGAAAAGGTTAAAAAGATGGGTACCTCAGTATGGTGAGCAGAAAAAAAACAATCCAAACCAAACCAAACCAAACCAAACCAAACCAAACCAAACCAACTCAAAGGATTGCATCTACATCAGTTACGTGTGGGTTCCTTATTAGTCAGGATAGGAGTGGCAGCAGCAGAGTCTTATGTGGTTCTTGCTGTGTGCTGCTCATCATTCTAGTGTCCGAACACAATAACTTGTGTATTACACAGGGAAACTGAGATGTGGGAATGGAATGATTTGTCCAAAGGCCACTGTTAATAAGTGGCAGACTGAGAATGAGGCTCCAAAGTCTGAGCCTTCAGTCAGTTACTCTACATGTTGGTGCTCAGTGGCTAGTTAACGATCTGAATCCAGGGATGGCGAGAGCTCTGGGGGTACACTATCATGACTTCTCTTTATTAGTTCCAGCAGACGGCCACTTATTCATGTTTCCTCACGGTGACAAATACTTGAGACAAATAATTTAGAAAGAAGAAATGTTTAATTTGGCTCAAAATTTCAGAGCTCCATTCTTGCTGCTGTTAATGTGGCAGGTCGTCGTGGTATCATGATGCAAGGCTGCAAAGGAGCAGAATTGCTTGTTCTGTGGCATCCAGGAAAAAGACCCATAAGAAGGGAGCCAGAACAGGACAGAATCCTAAGAATAAGCCTCCCAGAGACCTAGTAATTCCAACTAGGTTACACCTTTGAAGGTTCCCCCCCTCCCCCAATGGTGCCTTTAAATTCTGATTCTATCAGAATTTATCATCCATCTATTGATTAGGCCTTATGATTTACCTGGCAGTGATTAGTTCTTCTAGTTGAGGACTAAGCCTTCAACCCATAGTTCTTGAGTGGGAGTTGGGAGTACTTCATATTCACATTGAATTTATTACTTTTCCATTGTTGTGATAAACACCATGACCAAGGCAACTTATAGAAGGAAGAGTTTATTTTCAGTATTGTTTCAGGGTGGTATGAGTCCAATATGGCTGGAAGGTAGAGTAAAAAGCTGAGAGCGCACATCTTGAACCACAAACATCATCAAGAGAGCAATCTCAAATGTCACAAGTCTTTAATTCTCAAAGCCCAGCTCCAGTGACATACTTCCACCAACAAGATCATACCTCCTAAGCCTACTCAAAGAGTGCTTCCAACTGAGGACCAAGTATTCAAATGGTTGAAACTATGGGGGCAGGATGGACTTCTCATTTGAATCATCAAACACACCATATTTACAACGATAATAATTTTCTTCTGTCTAGCCACAATGGGCACTAAAATGTTGAGCAAACTGTATTGAACATGCTCTGTAGATGGTTATATGAGGAGGTAGTAGAGCCTCTTAGGATTCCTTTGTATAGTAGGTAAGCCAATCTGTAACAAGTCTGTAGCTAAGAGCCGTAGCCTTTAACACTGACAGGAATGCCTGCCAAAAGCTAGTTGTTAGCCATGAGGTTTTCCAAAGAACTGAAAAAATGTATCATATTAGTGACCTTTGTGTCATTGTCACAGTACCTAGTAGAGACAACTTAAGGGAAGGAAGATTTATTTTGTTTCACAGTTTCAGGTCATCATGGTAGAGAGGTATGAAGCAGCAGCCTGTTTCATGACAGTGGGAGCACATGGAAGGCATTTCACATCATGGTAGAACAGGAAGTAGAGTATGCCTGGAAGTGGGCAAGAATAACATCTTCCCAAGGACTTGCCCCAGTGATCTGCTTCCTCCAGTTAAGCGCTATCCTCTAAGGGTTAAGTCTCCCAAGCATTCTACAGATTTCTCAAATAATACCAGCAGCTTGGGAACAAACATCTTAACCATGAACTTGTGGAGGTTGTCTCAGGTTTCAACCATAATGTGCATCTCTCTAATATCCCAAGACTGATGGATGTGTGTAACACCCTACACATTTGTTTTCAGGGAGCAGCACTCACATAACATTGAACTTGAGTGTACTCTTGAGATACCTCATGCAAGGCAGACCTCTTTCCTTTTCTCTCATTAACATACTTCTGTGTCCTAGTATCCTGTATCCATTCTGAGGCTCTGTGTCATGTGAATATTTAGCTTTACTTCTTGGGTTAACTTGGAAATGATGACATTCTTTCTCAATTTTGCTTTGACCACATCAATCACAGTTTGGAGCTTAGCTCATGCTGATAAGACATGTCACAGGGTTTTGGTTTTTTTTTTCACTCCTATTTCATGCTGACAACACAGTACAGGTTCCCAACTTGGCATCTGGAAGGGGTGAGGAGGAAGGAAGATATGAGTGTTCTTAGATTCTATGTGAGGCTTTGTGGGTAGCTGGGAAGGAGCCTCTGATAGAGATGTGCACTTCTTATATGGGTCTTCTTTGGGAAGTAGACAGCAGGTCCTCAGGAGTTGAGTGTGACCTCGGGTTCCCTCCAACCACATCCTGAGAAGCTTTTGTTACAACCAGGATAAAATCCCCAAGAGGTTTATCTCAAGTTGCACTCCAAGAGTCCTTGATTTATGGCCCAATTCAGCTGAAGACAGTCAGCTCCATCAAAATAAGTGAAATGGACAGATGCGAAATGCCAGGGTGTCTCATTGAAACCAAAGCTTTATTTCTTTGAGATTTGGATCCATATGTATAGCATACTTCTTATTTCCAGACTTGTACATGACACATTTTTTGAAGTAATGTATTCCAGATGTTTTAACCGCCTGGATGTTCCTAAGATCCTCAACATACTGGATTCATCTTGTTATTTGAAATTTAAATAAAACTGGTATTAGTCTTATAAACCTGAGTCCCATTGGGAAAAGAATGGCAGAAATAAGAAGCCAGCAAAAGTTACTGAAGCTCCTGGAGAGAGCCACAGTACTGAGCTGTTGACTCCTGGGGAAAAGGAAGGAGGGTTAGGGGTGGGGGACCAGGGTTGCCAGCAGCCTAATTAACTGTGGAAGTAGGAGAGACAGCAGTAGGCAGGTCAACCAGGACTCTTCCTTGTCAACCAGCTGGGGTTTAGGAGGAAGAATCAGGCTTTCCCTTCTGAGTTCTCTGAGGAATTGCTGATGCCTCCCATTGCCTAAATCCTTCAGTCAGTAGAAGACACACCAGTACTTGTCAATTCCATAGATGAGTTTGCCCTCTTGGGGGCACTGGGCAGAGTTGTTAAGGTGGAAGAATGGAACCAGTGCAAGCCCCAGTCTCATCCACAGTAGACTTATGCTACAAGTTGGAAAGGAGCCTAGAATAAAATGGGTTGTATGTGTTATAATACATTGCCTCTGAGTCTTATAATGCCTTAAGTAGAGAGATTATTTATTGCTATCATGTAACAATTAATGATGAAGGGTTGGCATGATGCAGTCACTCAGGGGCCATATCTAACAGTACTGTAGGTTTCTATGTTCCAGAGGGATCATGCCATTTTAGGGTTGAGGATGGAAGAAAATTATGCCCATGATTTTTGCTGCTTCATCCCAGAGGAGAAAACCACCTTCTCTATTCCATTGACTGCCACGGGTTCTCTTGTTTCAGCTCCTTATTGTACTCTAGATCACTTCTTCCTTGGTTGCTTTTCTTCCTTTCTCATCTAGCTAATTTAATAATAAATTTCTACTCATTTCTTGTCCAAATTTGTTATTGCTTTCTTTACCCCAGACTAACCTAGTGATGGTTAGTTTTAACTGTCAACTTGAAACAACCTAGAATCACTTGGGAAGAAAGTTTCACTGGGGGATTTTCTACTTTACTTTAGTCCATGGGCATGTCTGTGGGGATTATTTTAATTAATTCATCTGGGAAGACTCAGCCCACTGTGGGTGGTGACATTCTCTAGGCAGGGTGTGTGTGTGGGCTGTCCTGAACTATATAAAGGAAAAGTCAAGCTGAGCACAACAAACAACAAAGCAAGCATATATTTATTCATGCCTTTCTACTCTTCATGGTGGATGTAATATAACCAGCTGTTTGAAGTTTCTGCCTTGACTTCCTGAGATGAAGGACAGCCATCTGGAATTATAAAATGAATAAGTCCCCTATACCCCATGATAATTTTTGTCAGGGTATTTTATTGCAGCAATGGAATGAAAAGGAAAGGCTAGGCTAGTGTAAGATACCTCATTTCATAAGCAAAACTACCCATGAGAGCATATTCTAATGAATAGCTAGCCATTGCTCTAATGAACAGAAGTTCTGAGATTAACTCTTAATAAAACTCAGTTTTTCATGACATAATCTCTCCATTGAAAGGTGACAATGTTGAGTATCAGAGAGAAGTGATTTACCCATGCTCACACAGGGTTTGGCTCATTTCCTGACTCTAAACCCATAGATCTCTCTGCATTGGTATACCTTATCTCTCTGTGCATTTTCTTCTTATAAAAACTAACACTCCCTTAATACAGGCTTCCAAACTTCACTTTAATCTTGTGCAGTTCAGTTCTGCATATAAAGAAGCTAGTACCTTGGTGAAAATCATTAATTTTCAGAAAGCTTTTTGTTTCAGCGAGTCCAAAGATAATTGCTAAAAATAGGTATATTCCCTGCAAGATGCAGTTAAAATTAACTCATTTCGTGGTTAAGTTTCCCAAAGGCACCAAGGCTGTGCTAAGAATTTGAGTATTCCAGCAGCTGTGACAAATACAGGCGTACAACAAACGATTTCATTTCTCAGAAGCAGCTTCGAGTGCTTCGGGTCAAGGCAGATGGATGCAGATGCCCGGAGAGGCCCTGGAAGGCCAGGCTTTTCTAAGCAGTGAACAGGTGCTGTTTCTCATGAATGCAGGAGAGAAAGGAAGAGAGTACCAAGGTTTCATTGCGGCTTTCTGGTGTTTCAAATGTCCCGTGATATGTTCTCTATATGTGGAGCCTTCAATTAATACAGACAAAACCTTTGGCCATTAGAGGAGACCTTCCAGGTAGCAGAGGGTCCAAGCCTAAAAGAAATCAGTGATGGGCTTAGACAGGCACCATTTTCATTTGTTGTTTGTGAGAGGCAGTTCTTCCAAAGCTTCTGTATTCTCAGAAGCATGAAGAGGAAGCTGGCTCACTGGGCAGAGCTTGGCTTATTCCTCCCTTAGTGTTCACACGGACACCTCTCACCTTGTTTCTTCCCTCTCTGTCCATGTCCATGTTTCTCCCTCCACCCATCACTCACTTATTCTCCTTCCTCATGACTCTTTTCTTTTCTTCTTTAGATCTTTCTGTTCACAAGTACCGCAAATTTCAACATGTATTCATCCTTGTAGAAACTAGGTACCCAGCTGGGCAGTGGTGGCGCACGCCTTTAATCCCAGCACTTGGGAGGCAGAGGCAGGCAGATTTCTGAGTTTGAGGCCAGCCTGGTCTACAGAATGAGTTCCAGAACAGCCAGGACTATATATAGAAACCCTGTCTTGAAAAACCAAAAAAAAAAAAAAAAAGAAAGAAAGAAAGAAGCTAGGTACCCTTTCTGTGCTCTCCATAGCTCTTTCAGCTTGCAAACTAAGTGGATGTATTAGCTACTTTTTTCATTATTCAGACTGAAATGCTTGACAGAAACAACACAAAGGAGGTAACGTTTATTTTGACTCATGATTTCAGAAGGTCTCATCTTGCTATGGTGGTCAAAACATGGTGGTTGGACTGGCTCAGTCTGTGCAGGTGGGAGAGCTGCCTACCTACAGGCTCTACCTCTGAATGGTTCTATAGCCTCAGAGGATGCCATAAGGAGGGGACTCAGTCATCAAAAAATGAAGCTGTGGGGTTATTTTAGATCCAACTGTAAGAGTGTAAAACCTGGATCACACAGGTATTCAATTCTAGATTTTGGAGGGAATATTGTGATGCTTTTCAGTTCAGCTTTGTAAGGAAGACAAATTCTGCTCCAGATCATCATCTTCTTTTTTCTAGCACTTATCCTTCAAATTGCTTGGAATCTATAGCCCAGGAACAGAAGCAATTGAAAGGGCATGGTGTCCCTGAAAATTCAACACACAGAAGGGCTGACTGGGAAGACTTACAAGTTTGGAACCGGCTTTTGAAGATGACAATAAAGGAACATTTTTTTTTTTTTTTTTGGTGGTGCCCATGGTCACATTCAGCTCTTGAGAACAGATGATGCTGGGAGATGAGTGTGGTAGTTTGAATGGGAATGTCCCTCATAGGCTCAGCTCTTGAACACTTGGTCTCCAGTTGGTGGGTGTTAACTGGTAGGGGGTGTTGTTACCTAGCTGTAGGTAGTATGTCACTAGAGGGAGGCTTTGAGAGAGCATAGTCTCACCCAACTTCATGTCCTCTCTTTTTGCTTCTTGCTTGTCGTTAAAGATGTGATCTCTCAGCTTCCTGATCCTGATGTGGAGCCTGACACTTGCTACCATGTCTCCCCACTATGATGAACTCTTAATCCCTCTGCAATTGTAAGCAAAAATGAACAAATTATTTCACAACTTTATTATGGTAGTAGAGTTTTATCACAGCAACAGAAATGTAACTAAAACAACAACTGTGCATGGATGTTGGGGATTTGAAATTTGAGTTTCACCACCTTAGTCATTATCCACAAGTGGTTTCAATAGCTGTGGGCAATATACTTGTAATTTTGGTTGAACTTTAGCTCATCTCTTTAGAACATGATTTGAGATCAAGAAAAGCAATCCATCCTAGGACATCCACAAGAATTTCCCAGAATAAAACCAAGAAAAGTCATGTCTCAGTTACAGATTGCTATGATTGCTACTATGATCTGTATTTCTTAAAACTCCCAGAACACAGTCAACACAAATTTCTGAGCTTCCTATACTACCCTGTCCTCTAGTTCTCGATGGACACTAACAGGATATACCATAGCCAATTAAATTCCGACACTAACACACAGGAGTTAACACCAAATCCAATAGGTTAAGGTCTCAGTCCCACAAGACTAAATCTCTACTCAACTCGAGATGTCAATTATAAGTATCTGACCCTAGGTTGTCCACATTTTTGCATGACTTAGCTAAGAAATCAGAGGTTCCCATGTCTCACTCTTTAGGTTTGATACCTTGCCATGCTATCTCACAGAATTCAAGGACACAGTTTGTTTAGTATCAGTGGTTCAACAGACCAGCTACATATGGACAGCCAGATGATGAGATGTGTAGGGTGTGAGGTCCAGGAGGGTCCTGAGTGAGGCAGTGCCTGCCTTACTCAACTTTCTAGAACATCAGGATATATTCTATATAGGGAGGAACATCTCCTTACAAGCCCAGATCAGGCTTTTAAAGACATCTAGATAGGGACAAGGGTTCCTTGTTTCCTCTTGTTTAGGGTTTTATGAGCTTCTACTACACAGGCATGGTTGATCAAATCATTGGAATTGGTGGGTAACTTAGTCCCAACCCCCGTCTTATTGACAGTGGGATTGAAAATTTCAAATCTCTTATTGGTTGTTGGTCACCATTCTGAAACTAAGTAGGTGCCTACCAAATGCCACCTCATTAGCAAAAACTCAGCTATATGGTTGGAAGAGGATTACTATGTCTTACAAAACATTTTTCCCTCATCCTCATCATTTAGAAATTTACAAAGGTTTTAGGGTCTATGTGACAGGAACCTGGGACAAAGACCAAATACATATTACTTGTAATATCACAATGTTATAGAGATGCTTATATTTGATAATACACTCTCAGTAACATTAGGAGAAATGATACTGGGAAAGGAAAATTGTACTAGAGCTGAAGGAACTTGTACTGAAGGGACTGGCACACAGCTGTAAGTTAAGAAAGAGACTGGGCAGACTCATGGTATGTAGTAGATACATCTTTTTTTATACTGATACATATGATACATCAGGTACCATGGCCTTTTCCTGCTTCCTATTTCAGCTTTGGTTGAGACAGGCAGTTCCCATGGAACATTATACTTGAAGGGATCACTACACATCCTTACTTCATGAAATAATATGAAAGAGCATTGAGTCAGACAACCCCTGTGTGAATCTTAATGGATTAAGAAATGCAGAATGCAAAGATCCCAGATTCCCGTGCCTCAAGAGTGATGCCACGCCAAAGTGCAATGACCATTCTCCCACAGGTTTCTGCTACTGAGTCTCAAGTGTACTTTGTCTGCCTTGTCAATGCCATTCTACAACTGTTGTTTCTGGAAACTGTTTCCCAAATAATCTCACTATTTCACAGTTTGAGGGCTGCTTTTGGGGGATCCAAAATTAGGATGCTGGGTAATATCTAGTGTGCTGAATGTTCTGTGCACTATGCATTGGCAAGTGGAAATCCACGGACTCCCTTTTTCTGCCTCGCTTTGACTTAGAATTAAGGGCCTATGAAGGTCAAATTCTGAGGAAGTTTGAAGAAGCCAGTTGTTGGGGAAAAATTCTTAAAGCTCTTTCTAATATAGGTTGAGGAATTAAAACACAAGAAAGGCAGGGCCAGTAGTGCTAGCATACAATGGACACCATCACGTGTGTATGAAATTTGGAGCAAATTCCTGGGGACTGAGAAAACATTGACTGTGTAAAGAACATACAAAGTCCTGACATGTGTAGTGTTTGACATGAGTGGGCTGTGTTAGGGATCAAGGCCTTGGACCCAGGGGATGTTGTCAAAGCCTTCTTGTACTGCGGTCCCTCACAGTGGACATGATGAAGTTCTTGTACAAATATGTTTGTAAATATTTGTCATCACTCTCTCAGCATGTGTCCTACCTGTTCCCAGCTTTCCTGAACATGTGTCTGTGTGTCTGTCCTTTTCTTCATTTCCTCATTGCCCCTAGTTATGTTTTGAGGATTTAAAAGGGCAGGATGTGGTAAGAAGCAAAACTTCTCAACCTCAGGGTCTATTTGAAATTTTAACTATGTGACAGCTTGGTTATATACAGTGAAAAACAGGGGCATCACATTCACTGTTTTATTCCCACTAAACGTAGTCTAGACTCATTGATCTTACTTTACATGGGCTGGTGTGTTTTGCCTGCCTGTATGTACATTACTATGTGCATGGCTGGTGCCCATGGAGGCAAAAGAGGTCATTTGATACCCTGGAATTGGAGTTATGGATAGCTGGGAGCCCTTCCACGTGAGTGCTGGGAATTGAAGCCTGGGGTAGGAGCCATCTCTGGGAGATGATTAGTAGCCATCCTATGGGAGAGTAGCCATCTCTCCAGTCACTTTAATTCATATTTTAAAAATCATAGTCAGCACAGGCATTTGTTTCCTTGTATTTATTAAGAATGTTCATTTTTCTTTCCATAACCTGGATATTCCACAAATTACTCAACAAATTTTTTTGAGGAAGGATATTTGGTTAAGCCCTCTTTTCTTTTAAAATAAATATGATAAGAAATGTTTTACCATATGCATATGAAAAGATAAAAGATACCCAATCTTCCCTTCACTAAAGTATTACAAATTGAAAGAACAATACCATTTTCTCTATATGTTTTTTTCTTGTAAACATCAAAAGGCCTGGAAATAGCCCATGTGTATAGTTTTTGCAGGGTAATTGGTAACAAGATTGACAGTGAAATTTGATATATTAGTTTGAATGGTACCTGAGCAATTTCTATCAAAATTTAAAGCATGAATATCCACTGTTGCAGAATTTTAAGAAAATTCATCTTACAACTATATTATATGGAACTACAAATATTATGATGTGTATACGTGTACTTGGGTGTGCATGTGTGTGTGTTTACATACATGATTGTCTGTACAAGAAGGATAGATGAGGCAAGATGGAAAACTAATAAAGATGTTGACTATTTTTTTTGGTGTAACCTGAAAATGATGCAGAAAGGAGAAAAGGGCTCATGAGTCCTAGAATTGAATTAAGCTTTGAGGATCACCTGGAGAGGGAGAATGGGCTAGTGTGTCCAGGTGCCACAGATGGCAAACAGGCAGGGCAGGAGCTTCTAAAGATGGGTCTTCCTGTTGTCCCAGGCAGGAAAGCGGCATTTCATCCCTAGAGCTCCAGAGAGGCAGCTGGACTGACAACAAGGCATACTGAAGCTTTGTGAGGGTGAGGAGCTGATTTTCAAGACCTTTAAACGAGCTGGTTGTCCATAGCTTATCCCTACAGAGGGACTGAGCCCATAGAGGACAGTCTGCAGCCTTGGATCTGCTCCATTCCCCGAAGAACAGGGTGAGTGAGAAATGCCATTTTTACTCAACAAATCTCTAACCACCCCCTGCATGTGTGTGTGTGTGTGTGTGTGTGTGTGTGTGTATGTGTGTGTGTTACATCAACATATTCTCCAGATTGCTAGACATAAATTATGTGTTCAGATTTTGCATTATCTATCTAGGGTTAGGGTCAATTCTACAAATTAATGTGTGACATTTGGGGATCCATTGTTCTTTTGACCAAATGTATAGGTTGAAGGTTCTCATGATGGCTTTCTTGGATAGTACAACTTGGTAAGGGTGCCTTGCCAAACTTAAAAGTACACTTCACATATGAATATCAGGTACCACATGTGAATAATTACATAGTACATAAGGTAAGTTGTGTGTGAGTGAGAGAGAAAGAGAGAAAGAAAGAGAGAGAGAGAGAGAGAGAGAGAGAGAGAGAGAGAGAGAGAGAGAGAGAGAGAGAGAGAACCTCCATACCTCCATGTTATCCCTGGTGTCTCCATGTGTTCATCAACCTGTAGTCTCTACGAACCCCATCACTTAGGTATTCTTATGGGAGTTCCTTTAAGTAAGCATGATTGATTAACTCATTGGCCATTGGTAATTAATCTCTGAGATCTCTTACAGGCCTAGGGGATCAACAGCTGAGCTCTACTGATCCTCTGACCTTCAGTCACCACCCTCAAGACATTTAGGAAAGAACCAAGGATCGCCCCATTAGCAAACAGCTCTAGAAGAAAAGAGCTTATTAGAAATAAGAAAATACTGCTCAAAATGTGAACCAGAGGCATGGAGGGAAAGAGTGCTGGACTTGGGTGGCATTTCAGGGGCGAGGTAGAAACCTAGTGCAATGGAAACTTCTCGGAATCTATGAGGGTGGCCCTAGCAAAGATTTCTAGAAATGAAGAGTAAAGAGCCTAAACTGGTCATCTTTTGCAACCAGGGAACCCATTAAAAGGATTGGGGCACTAACCTAGCCACAAAACCTTTAACTTACAATTTGTTCTGCCTGCAAAATGTGTTGGGGTAAAGTTGTTGCAGAACTTGTGGGAATGGCCAACCAATAACTGGTCCAATATGGGATCCAAATCAGGAGAGGGAGCTCACACCTGACATTTATTGGAGAGTGAGGAACCAGAGACCTAGGATAGAACCAAACAAACTGACAAAAAAAAGTCAATGAAATTATTCCTAATGATATTCTGCTATACTCATAAACTGGAACTTAGCACAATCATCTTCAGAGAGGCTTCATCCAGCAACTGATGGAAACAGATGCAAAGGCCCACAGGCAAACATTAGGTGGAGCTAGCGGAACCCCATAGAAGAGTGGAAGGAAGATTCTAGGAGCCAGAGTGGTTGAAGACACCACAAGAACATGACTCACAGAATCAACTAACCAGGGCTCACTGAGATTGAAGAGACAGTCAAGGATCCTGTATGGCTGACTCAGGTCCTTTGCATATATGTTGTTGCATAGCTTGGTGTTCATGTGGGACTCCTAACAGGGGGAGTCAGGGTCTCTCTGAGTCTTTGGCCTGTTCTTGGGATGGACCTCTTCCCTTCTATTGGGTTGCCTCATCCAGCCTGGATATTAGGGTTTGTGCCTAGTCTTATTGTAGCTTGTTATGCCATGCTTGGTTGATATCTTTGGGAGGCCTGCTCTTTGCTGAAGGGAAATGGAGGGGCAGTGGATCTGGGGGAGAAGAGGTAGGGAAGAGGGACTAGGAGGAGAGGAGGGAGGGATAACTGGTGTTGGGATGTAATATATGAGAGAATAATAAAAAATTATTGTTTTTCCATCCTCTCCAAGGAATCCTAACACTTTCTAGAGTTCTAGTCTGTGACTGAAAATGAAGCCCCAGTGTGAAGGGTTAATGACCTAAAGCATCTGGTGAACTGAGAGGCTCCAGAGGGAAATCTGACTTGACTGGTAGCCCCCGCGGAAGCATCTAATAAGGAGATCCACATGCCAAGCCTGCTTGTGTCTACCACTTCCTGATTGCAGTGGAATTGACCTGCAGGTGGACTTTTCCATCCCCAATTTTCTCCCTTCTCTGTCCTATATAACTTCAAGGCTCCTGTGTCATGCAGACACAGTCTCCATTCCCAGTGAAGCCCTCCAGTTCTGATTAAAGGAACAATTTTCCTTCTGAGATGCCCATTAGCTTTCCTTTAATTCCATATTATCTCTATCAATACTGATGTAACACAATGCATATTTCTTCTTGTACTAGAGTATCATAGAGATAGAAAGGAAACAGTGTGTCTGAATGTTTAGGTTCTCTGACCTATAGCCCAGTACAACAGCAGTACAAAGTAGGGCCAGGGATTTGTCATCAATTCAGTCTGCTCTCCTTATTAGCATAGCTAAAGTATAACACAGTTCCAGAAGACTGTGAATTTATAGGAGAAATATCAAAACACCTGTGGTGGTTTGAATATTATGACCCTCACAGACTCATGTGTTTGAATGGTTGGCCTATAGGGAGTGGCACTTTTAGGAGGTGTGACCTTATTGGAGTAGGTATGGCTTTGTTGGAGGAAGTGTGTCACTGTGGAGGTAGGCATTGATGTATTTTTTTCTATTTTATTAATCATTCCATTTGTTTATATTTCAAATGGTATCCCACTTCTGGGTTACCCCTCCACAAACACCCCATCTCACATCCCCCTTTCCTCCCTCCCTTTTGCCTCTATGAGGGTGCTCCTCTACCCACCCTCCTTCTCCTGCCCCACCGCTCCAGCATCTCCCTAAAATGGTGCATCAGACCTCCACAGGACCAAGGGCCTCCCCTCTCCTTGATACCAGACAAGGCATCCTCTGCTACATATGTATCTGGAGCCATGGATTCCTTCTTGTACACTCCTTGGTTGGTGGTCTAGTCCCTGGGAACACTGGGTGGTCTTCCAGCTGACATTGTTCTTCCAATGAGGTTGCAATCCCTCTCCACTCCTCCAGTCCTTCTGCCAGCTCCTCTACCAGGGTTCCTGAGTTCAGTCTGATGGTTGGCTCCAAGCATCCATATTTGTATTGGTCAGTTGCTGGCTGAACGGCTCAAGGAACAGTCACACCAGGTTCCTGACAGCAAGTGCCTCTTGGCAACGGCAACAGTGTCGGGTTTGCTGTCTGCAGACAGGATGAATCCCCAGGATGGTCCTTCCTTCAGTCTCTGCTCCATTTTCTGTTGCTGTTCTTCCTTTGGACAGGAACATTTCTGGGTTAAAAACTTTGAGATGGGTGGGCGGCCCCATCCTTTGGCCAGGGGGCTGTGCCTATCTACTGGAGCTGGCCTCTACAGGATCTATCTTTCCTTCTCCACACATTTTGGCTAAACTCATCCCCATTGGGTCCTGGGAGCCTCTCATTTCCCTGGAGTCTGGTACCCTCCAGTGGCTGTCCCCAGTTCCTCATCCCCTACTGCTACATATTTTTTATTCAATTTCCTTTCTCTCTGTACCTCTCTCCTGTTCCCTCTAGTACCTGATACTGCCCCCCTTGTTTCCTCTCCTTCCTCTCTCCCTCCCAGGTCCCCCCTCCTTCCACCTCCCATGATCATCCTGTTCCCCTCCTCAGGCTTTGAGGTCTTATATATGCTCAAGTATGCCCAGTGTGATACAGTCTCCTTCTGCTGCCTTCAGATAAAGATGTAGAACTCTCAGCTCCTTCTCTAGCACCATGACTGCCTGTATATGCCATGTTTTTCCACCTGGAAGATAATGGACTAAACCTCTGAAACTGTAAGCTGTTGTATATAGCTTTTGCTACCCTTCCTTAGCTCCAGGAAGGGGCCACACTACCAGTCTCCACCCAGCTTCCCTTGAATCCATGGATAAATCTCACACACACACACACACACACACACACACACACACACACACACACACACACACACACATACACAGTTGTTTCTTTTTAACTTCCCTTTGGACACAATTGCTGGGAGCTACTGTCTCCCACCTGGGAAATCGTGCCCTTAACAATATTCTTATCTCCACACCTCCCGCCTACTCAAAACTTTAGTTGCTAAGGTATATCTAGTTCCTGCTAAACATCCATGACCACCAGCCTATAGGAGTGGTCACAGGCCCCCTGTTCCTCCTGAGACTTCACATGGCTGCTTGCTTCTTCTCTCTCCAAAGCATGGCAAACTCTTGTCTTCTCCCTTGCGTCTGTCTCCTTCCTCCAGGGACCCAGAAGTCCCACTTATTCCTTCTGCCAGCAATTGGCCCATGGCTTCTTTACTGCCAGCAATTGGCCTATGGCTTCTTTACTGACAGATAAACAACCAATTGGGGAACAGGACAGCATCAGAACCACCCCTACAGGAAACCAACCCCAATTAAATGTTTTTCTTTATAAGTGTTGCCTTGGCCATCATGTCTCTTCAGAGCAATAAAACCCTAACTAAGACAACACTTAATAGTTTCTGTGACAGGAAATGGATGTAACATTAGATAGAATTTAAAATAAAAATCAGGGGCTAGGGAGGTGGTTGTGAAAGACTCACAGAACTGGGGAGACCCTCACTCAAGTCTTGGGATAACACGACCACCCAATAACTCACGAGAGACTGATCTTGCTGCAATCACATGAGGTTTATTTGGGGTAAGCCAGATCTGGGGTAGAACTAGTAGCCTGGCAGGCCAGAAGAGTTTGACCACAAGCACGAGGAGTAAGGGGTATTTAAAGGTAAAAACCACAAACTAGGGGGGGTGAAGGGGTTACCAAGGAAACATAACAAGAGAACAGTGGAAAATTCTAAAGAGACCCAGCCCCTATTTGAGTCAGGGTCATAAGGAAAACGTCCTACACACTCATTATGCACAAGAATGTGGTCTGGTCAATGTTATTCACTTTATGGCTGAATCACCCAGATGGCTCATATCCTGCCTTTTGTTCTTGGACCTAGCTAGGGGGAGCCTTTGTAGCCAACAGGTTTCTGAAACTGGCTAGTCTACATTCTTGGCTAAAGGTTATACAGTATACATACATTCCTACTAATACATTTTCCTTTTCATTAGCATGCTTTTCCCCAAATTTCTAAATCTTCCAGTCTTTCAGTTGCAGAAGTTAAGCTCACTGGCTGCTCTTCTGGAGGACCTGGGTTTGCCTAGCAATTGTCTAAAACTTCAGGCTCAGGGTATCCAACACCCTCTCTTGGCGGTAGTGGTTAGGATGCCTTTGTGATGAGGACATGCATGCAGACAAAACACGTACTCATATACATAAAATAAGTGAAAAAGAAATCAGGTAAACCACTATCTTGAAAAAATCAAGTTCTTAGGAACATGAAATAGGAATAAGAAAATTTGGACCTTTTGGAGATTTGGGGCATAAAACACACTGTTAAAATGAAAACTATCTAACTGTGGATATATCAAATGACAGGACCAAGAAGCCTTCAGTTCACAAACTAGTGAACTGAAGGAATCAGCTCGTGAACTCCCCCAGGAAGTATCTGAGAATAAGAAATCTATAGAAGAAAAGGGGGAAATCCAGGGAGTAGACTTCTGTTAGGAATCCCAGAAGGAGAAAACAAATGGTTGGAATATAGGTAGTAATTTTCCAGAATTAAAATGTAAGAGGGTGCAGAGGCAAATAGGACCCAGGAGCCCCAGGTTCCTACAGTGTCACCAAGAACCCTAATCCAGACTGGCACTGCAAACCACAGAGGGATCTTGAGAATATGCAAACATGGTAATTGATTATTATTTATTTACAAGAAACAGCTTGTCCTTTGGCCTCTCCTTCCTGCAGGGCGAGTTCCAAGCTATTGCTGAAACAGTTTCCAGCACAGACCAAGAATGTAAATTGTGCAGCAATTTCTAGTACAGAGCCTCCTGGTCAGGTTTTGATGGATAAAGGAATGCAAATGAGGCCCAGGACCGTTGTTAAGCACTGTCCACCTGAGTCACCCTGTTCAGACAGGAGTGTCAAGGCAGCAGCTGTGGATTTTAACCCATTGATTCCACAGTGCAGTTCACCTTAAGGGTTCTTCATCTTATCTTTTTTTCTCCATGTGTTTACCCCAGTACTGTTTCTTTCTGTTCTTCTCTCTCTTCATTTCTTCTTCCCTTCCTCTCCCAGTTTTGCCACCATCTCCTCCCCACCCACCCTTCACATTTACTCATCTGACAAATATTTTGAACCCAGGTACTTTCGAAGACACAGCTACACAAATCCTTTCTAGAGAAAGGAACAGATAATTATTTAGAAAAAGAAAGGAAAAAAAAAAGGAAAGGAAAAGTAAAGCTAACTATAGTTCCTAACAAAAGCGATGAAGAAAGCTGTGTTACACCACAACAGGAGTTGGGTTGGGAAGCTTGGTCTGGGCGCAGAGGTGTCTGGGTAAGTTCGAGGAAGGGGCTGTTTAATGAGAGCTGAAAGTTAGGGAGGAGTGAGCTCTGTGAAGAGCGGGTAGGAAAAGCATCCCTCCACCTCATTTGCAGCTAGCTTCTGAATACACATCTGCACTGTAGCAAGCATATACACACTGTTTGTTGTTTATAATTCTTCTCTTGATGGCCACTACGTCACGTCACTTTAGGTATGATGACCCGACTGTAATGCCCAGGAACCAGGTAACTTCCTGGAATGCTGGGAATTGTAGTTCTTGGAAGATAACAACGCCTCGTGGATAAGCACGGATTTTTTTCCCACCCCCGAGATAGGGTTTCTCTGTGTAGCCCTGGCTGTCCTGGAACTCACTCTGTAGATCAGGCTGGCCTCAGAAATCCACTTGCCTCTGTCTCCCAATTGCTGGAATTAAAGGCGTGCGCCATCACTGCTGGGCGCACGATTTTTTCTTATAAGGTTCTGAAACACGTGGCTGGGACTATTCTCAGATGGGATATTCCAGAGAATGGTCCTGGCCAAAGTCCATCCCATGGTCAGTATTTAATATTTAATAAAGCCTGCTTTGAAATTGTCCCAAAATGTTGGAGTTGGTTTTTCTCGTGAGTCTCAGGAGTAACACTGAGAACAAAGGGAAAAGACAGAGCAAGTTAGATTGTCAGCCTTCTTCTGTGTGGAAGTGTTTACCAGTGTAGAGACTGTAGGAGAATCCTTTATAATGTGTACAAGCTGTTGGTGATCCCTGTAGGCTAGCTTGTTGTCTACCTTTTTATTTCCCGTAGGTGCTTAGGGCATCCCTGAGAAATGACAGAGAAGTATAGCCACATGAATCCAACCCAGGTGATGTGTTTTGAATTTGGAATGTTCCTAATAGGATCATGCTTTGTATGCCATATATCAGGTAGTGGCACTGCTTTGAAGACCTCAAGGAGGTGGGACCTGGTTGGTGGAGGTAGGTCACTGGGGCGTGTCTCTGAAGCTCCTGGTTCTGCCTGCAGACTGCTTCCGTGGTGGTTTGCTTCACATTCCTGTATGCAAGGAAGGAATCATCTCACTATGCTTTCCCAGCTGTGGTGGACCCAAATCCCCGGAAACTGTGAGCCCAAACAAATATGTCCTCCCTTAAGCTATTTTTGTCAGGTATTTGTTTACAGACAGGCAGAAGTAACTAACACTTGAGACTAGATCAGCCTTCACAAATAAGAGCTTGATAACAGATTTCACACATAACCAGCTCAGCGCATGTTTATGAATAACGGAATACTGCTCACACAGGTGTCCCTGATCCCTACAGGGGTGGTTCGCAGGATCCTCACAGATGCCAAAGTCCACAGATGCTCAAGTCCTTGATATGAGGTACTAGAATATTTGCATACAGCCTATGCACATCCTCTGTGTTCTTTCAATCACTGCTGGATTACCTATGGCACATAATGTGATGTAAATGCTATGCTAATCGTTGTTATACTGTATTGTTTAGGGAACAATGTCAGAAGAAAGAAGCCTGCAAATAATCAGTACAGACACAACCACCCTTGGCTGAACTACACATTCCAAGAGCAAGATGCTGAGAGAACAATGCCAAGCAAGGAAGCTGGGGGGATCTGGGCAGGATGGGGCTTCAGCAGGGTGTGCCTACAAATCACTTTAATTTACGATCATTCAGCATACTACTTCAAACACAGCAAGTTCAAGTTTTAAATTTTGATGCTTTCTGGAATTTATTTTTAACCCGTGGCTGGCGTTGGTTTGATTCTGGAGAGGCAGAACTTGCAGCCTAGGGTGGTCCTTTGTTGCCAGCATCATTAGGGTTTCTGCATATTGAGGGCCAGGTGAGCAGAAGGCACTGAATTCTTTTGGATTGGATGGGAGGTTTCTTCATGGGTCTATCTGGAAGTTTGTGTTTCCACGCATTGAATATTCAGGCAGGGCAGACTCCCTGAATCCTTGGGATTTCAGAGCCTGGTCTCTTGAGCTCAGATTTTATGGCCCTGCTCCCATTGGCATGGATTCTTTTGTACACTCTGTGCTTTGAGTGACCTTCAAGGCTACACATTGTCTCCAGCTACTCAGTACCCAGAGTGTGCCCCTGAGTGATCTGAGGTCTGCATGGTGATGAGCAATTTGATGCCTGTTCTTCATGGAGGATAAGAGGGACAGATGCATTCCACCTGTTTTCCTTGACAGTGGTAATACGGCCTGATTTACAGCCTCCCGTGGCCCTCCTACTGTGTATTAAAGTGTCTCTTTCAGAGTTGACTTTCAGGGTCTCAGTCTGGCCTTGAGGATTTAGGAGAGGAATTAATTCACATTGACTTTGTTGGGCAGACGAAACTGGGTGATGACTCTCAAGTGCGCTGTCTACACAGAGAAAATGAAGACAGTCTCAAATTAGACACTCTTTTCTTTTTTGCCAAACGTTATTGATAGGTTATTCCTCCACCACTGCCGGTGAAATGAGCCAATTTAAGCCAGATTTGAATATATTAAAGTCAGGTTTATTGGGTGAGTTCACTGGCCCAAGGACTGAGGCTAAAGGAGTGCTCATTGGGAGGGGGACCAGGGGAAAGAGAAAGTGAGAAAGGGTGCTGGTACATGGAGAGAAGAGAAGAGAACAAGAGAGGCCAAAATGTGCGGATTATATAAGGAAGAGCCTTTGGGGTAAGGGCAGTCCAGCCCCTGGGTGGAAAGTGTGGGTTTGGGGACAGGGTATGCCAGGTACTGAGGGATGCTGGGAGAACATGGAAGCCAGGTCTGCTTTGATATGTAAAATATGCACCCCAGTCTCTTGTCCCAGCCCCAACCTCAACCCTAACCAGCCAGTTATTTAATTTTGGAAATAATTTTCTGCATTTTTAAAAAAGAACCTTCCCAGTGGATACTGGCTTCCTTGGTAGGGCTGACTAATATGCATTTGTTTTAATTTGCTGTTGTCTTTGTTTTGCTCTGTTACAACAAAATACTGCATCTGGATTAACTAAAACACACCACTGGGCACTCTTATGAGGAATTTTCTTGATTGGATGATATCAAGCAGGAAAACCCTCTCTAAATGTGGGTGTCAGCATCTGGCGAAACCCAGGTGGAAAAAGGAGACTTTGCTTTTTGCCTGCTTGCCTTTAGTCTTTCTGGAAAGTCCGTCTATCCTGTTAAAAATAAATGAATAAAATAAAATAAATAAACAAATGGGAGGCATAGGCAGGTAGATCTCTGTGAATTTGAGGCCAGCCTAATCTATATCGTGAGTTCCAGGCTAGACAAGGACATAGCAAGGCTCTGTCTCAAAAAGTTAAAAAAAAAAATCAAAACAGAGAGCAAAACAAAACAAAAATCTAAGAAATCAAAGTCAAACTGAAGATAGTTTTATAATATTCGAGCAAGGAAAAAAAATATCAGCATTCCTAATATGCAAAGATTTTACAGGAAATAGCTGACAGAGCAGCAGAACGGTGGGTGAAGGCTCTGTGCTGGTCCCTCCCTCCCCAAAGCTGTCATCCACATGGTTGACAGGTTAGTGGGCAGGCACTCCGAGAGTAGTGTATTGAAGCTGTATGAGAACCCAGTGTCTAACTTGTTAGAATGGGAAAAGAACAGGAGAGGGAAGCCATCTCAAGCTGGCAGAATGTAAGGAAAGAAATACATCCCTATATTGCTAGTATGAAGATAAAACGCAGCGAATAATACTGGGAGCATTTAAATAGCTGTTAAAAATAAACCACACATACTTCTTGCCTAGCAACCTTGCTTTATGGATCAGTTTATGTAAATAAAAGCATCTCTCTTTGCAAAGACAGACTTTCAAGGATGTTTATTATAAACTTATTTCTTTGGAGGGAAGAGATGGGACCAGTCTGAGTGTTCTTTGGTAGGAGACAGTCTCTATGTGCTCCATGGAAGATGACACAGTCATTGAAAGGATTTAATACGAATGAACTGCTACATTCATGTGAGGAAGACTACTTAGCCATTGAAAGGAGTGAGCAATACGGTCCCATTTCTGTAAGCACAAATTAACTAAAAAAGCCTTTCCAGATAAGATTGTATATTCGTAAATGCTTTTGTGAATGTGATAATAGGTTGAAGCACACTCCAGGTAAGTTGATGGTGGTTCTGCCAGAAAGGTACGGATGGAAGAGAAAACTCAGAGATATTTCTTTGCACAGTTTTGCATTATTTCACTGGTTATAATGAATAAGTAATGTGTTTTTTATTAAGAAAGAAAATGATGCAAAATTAATAAAGGAAATCTAAGAGGTAGAAGAAAAAAAGAAAGGAGGTGTACAGGCAAGAAGGTGAAGGTCTGAAATGTGACTGGCAGCAATGTGACCTTTGGGTTGGATGGGTCAGGAGGTCAAAAAGCTTCTGCAGTGCCCATCAGACGTGGAAGTCAGGAAGGTTGGTGCTGCGGAACTAAAGGAGTGCCGTGACCCCAAGACCGAGGATCAGTCCTCATTCAGGGGACACAAGGCAGCTTCTTTGGGCTTTAGAACCTTTTTTCAATTATGGCTCTAATTTTATTTTCTTCCATATTCTACTTTTTTCATATTCTACTTTTTAAGACATATTTTTGTTATTTTTTTTTGAGAATTTCTTATATTGCATTTTGATTATATTCAGCCCTACTCTAGCTCCTCCCATTCCATTCTCATCAAACTTTGTGCCTTCCTTTAAAGAAAAGAAAAACCCTTTAGTACTGCCTATAAACTCTTGGGGGTGTAGTTGAACAACTACAGTGTGTTCAACTTACAAGGGACCACATGCTTAAAGAAAGCTCTTTTCCTGTCTGACTGCAGTTACCAGATTCCACTAACTCCTCCATTAGGGGTGGGACTTCATGCCTCCCTCACCTCCCCATGCTGGAATTGTGTCACAACCTCAGTGAGTTAGTAAATGCAACTGTTCTCTTGTGTCTGGAAAACACGGCTTCATTATAGCCATCCACCACTTTCTTCCCCTCTTCTGAAATAATCACTGAGCCTTAGGAGGAAGAGGCGTGTTAATAGATGTCCCATTTATGGCTGAGGACTCCATAGTCCCTTATTCTTTGCACCTTGACCAATTATAGATCTCTGGTTAAATGCCATCTACTTAAGAAAGATACAATTGCAAAAAGAAGCTTCTCTGCTGAGTCTAGAGAGATGCACTATCTATAGATATAATGTTAACTCATTAAGACTTGCTTTCATGTTTTGTCTCTTCATCAACATAATAGCAGTAAGTTTTTCCCTAGGGCCTATCACATGTTAGCTTGATAACATGTCAAACCCTTGGCCTGATAACAGTTTCAGGTAGAATTTCCATCTTATAAGGAAGAACTTAAGTCCAATGAGGGTAGTTGGATACTACTATAACCTATGCACCACTATGGCACCAGTGGGCATATCTTGGTATCCTACCTAGTTGCTGTTGTAGTTCCCAGGGTTCACAAAAGAGGTGATTACTTTTCTTCTTAATAATATGCATAGCACCTTCCAGCACTATGAAAACCCCCAGTAGCAATGATGCTCCTAGATGAGTACCAGCTTGATCTTTCCTTGTTCTATGACTCATGTACACAGTGTCTTCACCAACAGTCTTACCATCAAATCCTGAAGGGTAGCCAGTACCATTGAAAATAACCTGCAGTGCTTTGTGGTGAACCTCAGTGGCCAATGACTACAAAGAAGATAACCTGTTCCTGGATGATGACTAGCAAGGGTATTGTTATCACATTATAGGGTAACTTCTCTTAAATTACATACACGTGTGCATGAGCAGATGCATGTTTGAGCACATACTACACACACATACACACATTTATTTTAGGATGATTCTTTCGTCAAATTCATAGGACCATTTCAAAACATCTCAGTGTTAATTATCCCTCCCTATATTCCTTCCTTTACCCTCCCATACATTTAGTCATTACAGTTTCATTACTCTTCCCTTTTCCCCTTATATTATTGTCCAGTCAGCTCCATTGGTTAGATTGAAGTGCTAATAATGCCAAGGTCATGAGTTTGATATCTGTCTGGGCCATATGACTCACTGCCTCTTCATTCATCTTGTCAGTTGTTCATCCCTGCATCCCTGGATCTAGGAATCTATCATCTGTTCCCCCAACATTCATTATCTATACACTATTTGTTGAAGGGCTACTGTGTTTGTAATTAAAGACTATAAAATGTTTATTTAGTATATTTTTTAGAAATTCACACATGAGTACTGTGATTATATCATTTTTACAACACCATCTATTCTCACTAACTCCTCCCATATCCATGTTTGACTATTTCTCTTCTTTAATTAATATAATTCCATATATATGTAACAAAACATATACACCACTACTACTACTACTACTAATACTACTGTAGTGATAAAATGAACAAAGAGAAAGTGAGCTTTATTACACATACATGGATCAAACCCACAACCTCAGCATTAATAGCACCATGTTCTAACCAACTGAACTAACTGGATAGTGATATAAAGGAGGACCTGAGAATAATGAATCTCTAATGGTTAAATGGAGTAAGGGATAGTAGGTTCAGGAAGAGGAGGGAATACAAGGAAATATATATACACATTTATATATATATATATATATATTCTTATAAAATGTATATACACATATACATGTATATGTATGATGTATGATAATCTGATGAATCCATTCAGTGTTGCTTATGTGTATATGTGTATAGGGACAATATAACCTATCAGAGTACTCATCCCTGGAGAAGAATGATTCTCCTTTTCTTAGCAGCTATTAATTGCTTATAGCTCTCCATCTAGGGGTAAGGCTTTGTGAAATTTCCTTTATCCATGTTGGCATGTCAACTGGTGTTGTCATTGTGCAGGTCATGTTTAGTTGACCATATTGTTAAGATTTCATGAGTGTAGCTCCCTGTCATATAGAGAAGATACTATCCTGTGGCAGGTATCTTACTCCTCTGGCTCTTACACTCTATTCCCTGTTCTTAAATTCTCCCTGAGCTTTAAGTATAGAAATTATGATGTAGATGCATGTACTGGGTCTTAGTTAGCACATGGTCAGATGGTTTCTGCATTTTGGCTAGTTGTGGTTTTCTCTACTGGTCTCAATATGCTGTAAAAAGATAGTTGTTTGGTGAATGTGGGGAAGCTATACTTCGTACCCATGGATAAGGATAAGTGTTTAGAATACCAGTGAGAATTATCCTGGCTTAGGAAAGTGATAGTAGTAGGTTCTTCTGTGGAGTTTACAACCTTACCAACCATTGTTACTTGACTGGGTTTATAGACTGCTGGTCCTACAGGGTCACCCTTCTCCTCAGCTTCTTTCAGCCTTTCTCTAATTTAACCACAGGGGTCAGCAACTTAGGTCCATTGGTTGGGTGTAAATATCTGCATCTGACTCTTTCAGCTGCTTGTTGGATCTTCTGGAGTGTGGTCATGCTAGGCCCCCTTTTGTGAGTGCTCTGTAGCCTCAGTAATAGTGTTAGGCCTTAGGACCTCCCCTTGAGCTGGATCCCATTTTGGGCCTGTCACTGGATCTTCTTTTCCTCCAGTTCCTCTCCATTTCTATCCCTGTAGTTCTCTCAGACCAGCACAATTATGGGTGAGAATTTTAACTGTGGGATGACAACCCCCTCCCTCATTTGATGCTAGCCCTTCTTGCTAGAGGTGGGCTCTATAAGTTCCCTCTCCCTATTGTTGGGCATTTCATCTAAGGCCCCTCCCTTTGAGTCCTGAGAGTCTCTCACCTCCCAGGTCCTTGGTGCATTCTGGAGGGTGCCTCCAACCTCCTACTTCTTGAGGTTGCCTGTTTCCATTCTTTCTGCTGGCCCTCAGGGCTTCAGTCCTTTTCCCTCACCTAATACCAGATCAAGTTCCCCTCTCTGCCCCCCAATCCCCTGTCTACTTTCCCTCCTAGGTCCCTCCCCACTTGTGATTGCTTTCTTCTCCCTCCCTGCATCCTCACTTGGGCCTTTCACCTTGTTGACCTTTTTGAGTTCTGTTAGCATACATCTTTTTATAGGTGAGTTGAGTCCATTGATATTGAGAGATACTAAAGAGAGATGACTGTTGGTTCCTGATATGTTTGTTTTTGTAGGTGGTTTTATGTGCTTCTGATTCTCTCCTTTTGGCTTTGTTGTGAGATGCTTAATATCTTGTCCTTTCTTTGGTGCAGGTTCCTTTCTTGCATTGGAGTTTTCCTTCTAGGATCCTCTGTAGGGCTGGATTGGTAGATAGATACTGTTTGAATTTGGTTTTGTCCTGGAATTTTTGGTTTCACCATCTATGTTGATTGAAAGTTTTGTTGGGTATAGTAGCCTGGGCTGGCATTTGTGTTCTCTTAGAGTCTGCATGACTTCTGACCAGGCTCTTCTGGTTTTCATAGTCTCTGTTGAGAAGTCTAGTATAATTTTGATAGGTCTATCTTTGTATGTTACTTGGCCCTTTTCCCTTGCAGCTTTTAATATTCATTTTTTGTTCTGTGTGTTTAGCGCTTTGATTATTATGTAACGAGAGGTTTTTCTTTTCTGGTCCCATTTATTTGATGTTCTATACCTTCTTGTTCCTGTATGGCCATCTCTTTCTTTAGGTTGGGGAAGTTTTCTTCTATGATTATGTTGAAGACATTTTCAGGTCCTTTGAGCTGGGAATCTTCGTTCTCTTTATTCTGATTAATCTTATATTTGGTCTTTTCATTGTATCCTGAATTTCCTGGATACTTTGGGTTAGGAGTTTTTTTTTCTTTGACAGTTGTGCCAATCTCTTCTACAGTATCTTCTGCACCTGAGATTCTCCCTTCTATTTTTTGTATTCTGTTGGTGATACTTAACACCTGTAATTCCTGATCTCTTTCCTAGGTTTTCCATTTCCAGGTTTGCCTTCATTTGTGTTTTCTTTATTGTTTCTACTTTCACTTTTAGGTCTTAGATTGCTTTATTCAATTCCTTCACCTGTTTAACCTGTGTTTTTCTATATTTCTTTCAGTGAGTTATTGATATCCTCCTTAAAGGACTCTATCATCTTCATGAGATTGGACTTTAGGACAGATTCCAGATTTTCAGGTGTGTTGGTGTATTCAGGGCTTGCTGTGGTGGGATAACTGGGCTTTGTTGATGCCCACATATATTGGCTTCTGTTGCTTATAGTCTTGTGCTTGCTTCTTGTCATCTGGATATCCCTGGTGTTTGTTGGTGTGGGTGACTTTGTCTGGAATCTGATTCTTTTGTCCCTGGGTTGCTTCAGGTCTCCGGGTAGACCTGCAGCCCTGGCTATAGCAAACCACCTATGGGGCCTTCCAACTGGAGGTTCTTCAGAGGGGCAAAGAAGCTGCTGATCTGTTGCCCTGGCTGCAGATCTCCTGGGAGGCCTTCAGACTCTTGGGTCTTCAGTGGAGCAGTCAAGCTGTTGTCCTCTGTGAAGAAGTTCTTCAGGGGGTGCCTACAGATTATGGTTTCTGTTTGCCTGTATACAGCAGAACTCCAGGGAGGCTTTCAGTCTGTTGGGTTAGTTGCCCTGCATGCCTTCAAGTTGTGGTGTCAACTGCTCTGAGAGCAGCAGATCCTCTAGGATGGGTCAGGATATGGTGTCTTCTTGGGAACAGACCAGCTAGAAGTCTGCCCCAGCAGAAAGGACTGGGCTGAAGGGGCAGAAGGGGAGTGGTATTGGTGGGCGATGGGTCCTGAGTCCACTGGGCTCCCAGCAGCAGCTCTGGGACTTCGGGGGTGGGGTGGGGTTTTGCCAACTGCTCTGATCCTCTAGGATAGGTCAGGGTATGGTGTCTTTTATGGGAGCAGACCAGCTAGGAGTCTACCTCAGCAGAAAGGACCCCTATTGAATAAATTTTAAACTTATTTATGTGGCTGTTAGTTACCCCCAATATATAATTGTCATGACTGCACTTTTGAATTTGCCTTACCATGTTGGTCACTGTTGTAACTCAGAGTACATGTTCTATTACATCATCACTACCTTTCTGTTTTCTAACTCCTTTGCTGTCTAAACTTGACTGTCCTGGAACTTATTCTGTAGACTGATTTTGAACTCAGAGATCTGCATGCCTCTGTTTCCTGAGTGCTGGTTTAAAGATGTGGTCCACCACACCTGAAATTAAGCTTTTCTCTACTTGAAACTTGCTTCTGAGGCTCTGAACTCAGAGATCTGCTTGTCTTTGTCTCCTGGGATTAAAGGAGTAAAGGCATCTATTACCATGCCTGGACCTATGCTTTTCATGGCCGCTATGCATCAAGATCCAGTTCAAAAGTGTGTGTCACCCCATGTTAAGATCTGATCAAAAGCTTGTGTCTTCCAATCTCAACTTCTGGATCACAGGTGGGACCCCTATTTATGGGTTGTAGTTCATTTCAGATTAAAAGTTCAAATGAAAACAATAACCAGGAAATAATTATGCCTAATCTAACTATCCCTTGTTCAACTGCAAATACATAAACAATAAGCTTAGCTGGGTGGGATATTGCCCCAAGGACACTACTCCCTTAATTCTATGTAATATCATTGAACACAGGATTTAGCTCCATTGCACTTCCAGGTGCTTCTTTATTACTTGAACCATGCGTTTTGTATTTTTCTTTTCTAAGTTTGCTACACTTGAACAAAATGCTCATTATAAGAATGAACGAAAGGACAGAGTCTAAACTTAGTTGATTTGAGACTTCCTTTGTCAAGGCAATTAATCTGAATCTGTTCCCTTTAGCTTCAGGCAGACTCTTTGGACAAGGGTAAAAACCAGCCACATTTTTCACCAAAATATCACAAGAAGAGTCTCTAGGCCACATACTAAAATTCTTCTCTGAATTTATCTGGAACCAGGCCCCCCACAGTTCAAACCACCCTCAGCAGCAATGTCTTCCATATTCCTATTAGAATTGCTTGTTAAGCCCTACTTAAAGCATTCCACCTCTTTATAAATCCAATATTCCCAAAGCTATATTCCTCTGAAAAAACACATGGTCATACCTATAACAACAATACCCCAGTCCCTGGTATCAACTTCTGTCTTAGTTAGGGTTTCATTGCTGTGAAGAGACACCATGACCAAGGTAACCCTTATAAAGGCAAATGTTTCATTGGGACTGGCTTAAGTTTCAGAGATTCAGTCCATTATCATCATGGTGGGAAGCATGGTCTCATGCAGGCAGACATGGTACTAGAGAAGGAGCTGAGAGTTCTACATCTTGACCTGAAGGGAGCAAGGAGGAGACTATCTTTTGCAGGCAGCCAGGAGGAGGGTCTGTTCTGCACTGGATGGAGCTTGAGCATAGGACCTCAAAATCCACACCTGCAGTGACATTTATGAGTCTATGGTGGCCAAATCTATTCAGACCACCACAGTGTATTTCACTATATTCTTGACAATTATCATGGCTTTGGGTTGTACATATTAGATGAGAAACCAATCTACTATGTACCACTCCAAACAGGAGAAGATGCAGAATATCCTGCATAACACAATCACACTATGTCACAACTATGTCCATGTGCTTGTGTGTATATATGTGTGTGCATTTGTATATGAGTGTGCTCATGCATGTGTTCTGCTTGTGTATTTGAATGTGTATTTGTGTGTGAGTGTGCTTATGTGAATGTGCTTGTGATTGTGGTTGTGTGTGTAATTTTGTGCTTGTGTGTGTGAGTGTGCTTTTGTGTGAGCATGCTTGTGTGTATGAGTATACATGTTTATGTGTTTATGTACATGACCTTGTATATGTGTGAGTATGCTTGTTTTTGACAATGTGCTTGTGTGTATAAGTGTTCATATGTGCATGTATGAATGTACTTGTGTACATTTGAGTGTGCTTGTGTGCCTGAGTGTGCTTGTATGTGAATGTGTATTTGAGTGTGTGTGTATGAGTGTACTTGTGTGTGTGTGTGGAGAAAATTCTAGAAGAACATGCTCCAAATGGTTAAACAGTGATAATATCTCAGAGAGGAGGGTTTGAGGCAGGAGTACAAGTCAGAATTTACCTTCCCTATCATTTCTTTTCCTTTTGTACTGTCTGAAAATTTGCTACTGATTTACTCATTTTGTAATTTCAAAATAAGAATAAATGAAAAAAAATCAGTGTATTTTAAAATGGAGGTAAGGCTGTTCAAGAATCTCTTCTTTCCATGTTCTAACATTTTGGTTTGTGAAGGTAGGTAGCCATAAAAAGTATATAAATGAAATTTTGATCCTAATGTGAAGGTGAGATTTGTCTGTTATAGATCGATGAGGTCAGTCTAGTAAATCACTCTGCTGGTTGTTATGTTAGCAATGCAGAGCCTGAGATGCCACTCTCACTCAATATATCTGTGGCTCCCCAGACACCAGTAGTCCTGATCCCTGTGGCTCAGACTTGAATAAGCAATGTCCATAGAATCTGGGACTAGACATTGTTCTCCATGCTGGCCTCTTCTGCTTTGTGTCTGCTCCCCAACTTTAGTCTACCTTCGGTGCCCAAAGATAGTTTACTGTGATGAATGACACACAGGCTTTCTTAGGTCCCTCTGAAAAAGCTGTAAACACATCTCACTATGTGCTAAGCAAATGTGTGGAAGACTGTAGTTGCTACGGGGATGGCAGGCATTTTTTTTTTCAGGCAAGAACTCAAGGTAGGGGACAGAAACAATTTTGTCCATTTCCAGAGAGTAGGATTCTTTTAAGGGAGGGACTCACATTGTTATGAGTTACAAGAAATTATTACTGACTACTACAAAGAAGGCAAAAGAACCATTGTAATGTCAAGAATTCTCAGATCTGAGCCTCAGGATAAGTATTAAGAAAGCTAGAAAAAAAAGGCATGGGGCATGTGATTCCAAACAACAATATGGGAACCACTTTTGAAAGCAACAAGTCAAGTCAGAGCTACATTATAAGCTGTGGGACCCTAGGTACTGGGGCAGACTCTCTGATGCTCCACTTGGCATCTCATGTGTTAGAATCACTTTATTTTTTTAATTAGATATTTTCTTTATTTATATTTCAAATGTTATCCCTTTTCCTGGTTTCCCCTCTGAAAGCCCCCTATGCCCTCCCCTCTGCATAAGACCCCCCACTCACCAACCCTCCCACTCCTGGTCCTGGAATTCCCCTCACTAGGGCATCCAGTCCTCACAGGACCAAGTGCTTCTCTTCCCATTGATGACCAACAAAGCCATCCTCTGCTACATATGCAGCTGGAGCCATGGGTCCCTCCATGTGTACTCTTCGGTTGGTGGTTTAGTCCCTGGGAGCTCTAGGGTTACTGGTTGGTTCATATTGTTGTTCCTCTTATGGGGCTGCAAACCCCTTCAGGTCCTTGGATCCTTTCTCTAGCTCCTCCATTGGAGACATTGTGCTCAGTCCAATGGATGGCTGAGAGCATCCACCTCTGTATATGCCAGGCACTGGCAGAGCCTCTCAGGAGACAGCTATATCAGGCTCCTCTCAGCAAGCACTTGTTGGCATCCACAATAGTGTCTGGGTTTGGTAACTATATGTGGATGGCTCCCTAGGTGGGGCAGTCTCTGGATGGCCTTTCTTTCAGTCTCTGCTCTACACTTTGTCTCTGTATTTTCTCCCATGGGTATTTTGTTTCCCCTTCTAAGAAGGACAGACATTATCTACACTTTGGTCTTCCTTCTTCTTGAGCTTCATGTGGTCTATGAATTGTATCTTGGGTATTCTGAACTTCTGGGCTAATATCCACTTATCAGTGAGTGCATACCATGTGTGCTCTTTTGTGATTGGGTTACCTCACTCAGAATGATATTTTCTAGTTCCATCCATTTGCCCAAGAATTTCATAAATTCATTGTTTTTAATAGCTGAGTAGTACTCCATTGTGTA
>NW_022196904.1:112697428-112702017 GCF_008632895.1 Mastomys coucha
CTTTGTTTAGCTCTGTACCCCATTTTTAAATAGGGTTATTTGGTTCTCTGGAGTCTAACTTCTTGATTTCTTTATATATGTTGGGTATTAGTCCTCTATCAGATGTAAGGTTGGCAAAGCTCAAGTCCAAGTGGATCAAGGACCTCCACATAAAACCAGATACACTGAAGCTAATAGAAAAGAAAGTGGGAAAGAGACTCGAGCACATGGGTACAGGGGAAAATTTCCTGAACAGAACACTAATAGCTTTTGCTCTAAGATTAAGAATTGATAAATGGGACCTCATAAAATTGCAACATATTGGGAAAAGATCGTTACCAACCCTGTATCTGATAGAACCACTTTAAATTGGATTCTTAGAAACAGACAATGAGAGGAGTCACAGACAGAAGCTTACTGGGAAAGCCGTACTTGCAAGGAAGTGAGGTTTTTGGGATTAGATAGAGGGGGAACCTGACCTGCAACGTGGCTTTAATACATTCCTTTGGAGCTTGGATGAGGAGTTTGGATTGGGCTGGATCATTGGAGATGTCTCCTTTTGGAGAAGAAGGACTGAGATTTTGAACTCACCTCAATCAATAGTTGGCTGTGCAGCACTCCCAGGGAGGGTGTGTAAGATTGCGTGATGAAGTTCCCTGTAGCTGAGGGCAGACTGTAGTGAGAGGTTCAGCTGTGAGCATCCAGCAGCCTGTGTTCCAAGCAACTGGGGCGCATTGGCTTTGATCTAAGGTCTCCAGTAACCACTACAAATACATGTTCTGTAGGGTTATAGGTAATATAGAAGCACTTGGTATACTACCAAGAACACCTCAAGACTATAAACATAAACACAAATAAATACAAATCTCAGCTATTTTTTTTTCCACTTGAGAAATGTTTCTTAGTAGCTTTGGAAAAGAACAAAGGTGGGTTCCCTGTTATAACCTAAACTTACCCATTTCAGTGGCTCAGGGCCCCATGTCCCCCAGAAAACTTTCTTTGCCTTAGAAAGAGCAAAACCCACACTAACAAGCCACTTAGTATCTAATTGCCTTTCTCAGTCACTGCAGAACCCACAGCCTCTCCACAGGTAAAGTGAGTTGGCAAGCTTTACTCTTGTATCAGCAACATAACTACTACGGTTCCCTTCATTGCTCTCCTGGTTGGGTCTGGCAACCTCATTATTCCCTGGCCAATGTATTTTATAACGTAGTGCCAGGAAGTTGAAGGTAACTGAAGAAGCATGCATTTAAGATATGACTAGGGTTACTCATTAAATATTAATTTTTAAAATTAGCTTCAGTAGCTAAGGGTCACCTCTGTTTGACTTTAACTCAAAGTTTCAGGGAGATGTGCCAGTCAGAAGCCATGTGCATTTACTACCCAGGAGAATAGATGCTTTCAGGGTGTCTTTGCATCTCTACTGTCTTTTGCTTTCTACTTTGGCACTCAGCAGATGCCAGCGCAGGTCTGGAGAGAGCAACAGTGGGGCATGACACCCACAGTCCTTGCATGTCTTTGATGGGTAAAATCACCAAGAAAGGCAATATATGGCTAAGGAGTGTTCAGAGCAGAAAACAGCATGTGTCTCCAACAGCGAGCTGTGTGGCCAAAGCAGGATTATCAGAAGTGTTGGAGCTTTTAGTTGAATGAATCCATTTTGTGACTTAGATTTTGAGGGTTGAGAATAAGTAAAAACCCAAGATATTTTAAGGAATAACAGACAAAGACACAGACACAGACACACATACACACACACACACACACACACACACACACACACACACACACACTCATGCATACTTTTATACCATATATTCTGGTCATAGTTTCCACCCCAACTCCCCCAGATCTTCCCTGCTTCCCATGTTCCTGACTCCGTGTCCTTTTTTCCTCCTTTTCTTTTAAGAAAAAAAACAAACAGGCAAACAAAACAAACAAAACAAAACAAAACAAAACAAGAACTTAAAGACAAAGAAAAAGCACAATAAACACACAAAAATCTAAACCCTGTAAAACCACAAAATCAGAAACCATAACATACCAATCAAAGACCAGTAAAGACAAAAAAAAAATACCCAAAGTAATATGAGACAAACTATATATCCAAAAGTATCATTTAGTTCATTTTGTGTTAGCTACCTATTTCTGGGCATGGGACCTACTCTTAAGTGGGGTTAATATACCTAGTGATACTCCATTGGAGAAAACTATTTTTTTTCAAGTGGGTGTCAGTTGGAAATAGCTTTTTGGTTAGGAATGGCAACTTGGATCTACTTCCCCTTTTCAGTCCCTGTCTGGCTTGATCCTGTGCACACTGCTGAGTCTTTGTGAGCTCATACATGCATCCCTCCTGTTGTGTCTAGAAGGTACTCTCCACTTTGAGTCATTCATCTCCTCTGGCTCTTACTGAGTCTCAAGAGGGGTTTGATAACAATATCCCACCAAGACTGAGTGCTTCTCTTCCTCTCTTCCCATTGTCCAGTTGCGGATCTCTGTGACAGTTTAAATCTATAAGTGTCTCTATGATGCCTGAGCAAGACACTGATCTATAGGCATAGCAGCATATTGTTAGGAGTCGTGCTTCTATGCTCCTTTAGCAGAATAATAACATCCGGGTTTCCACCATGCCTGTGGTCTATTTAGTTTCAGGTTTTTGGCTACCTGAGTAGTGTCAGGCGTGGCTCCTATCTCAAGGAGTGAGTCTTCAATCCACTCAGCGAATGATTGGTTACACTCACAATGTTTGTGCAACTATTGCACCAGCATATTTTACAGGCAGGTCACTATTGTAGATTGCAGAGTTTGTAGCTGGGCTGGTAGTTAACTTCCTTCTTTGGTAGTATGTAGAGTCCTTTCTAGTACCACAAACACTAGTAGGTATGGGTAGATACTTTTATCTAGTTAGGCACCATCTTGACTTCTCTGCCTTCAATGGGAATGCAAGTGCTGTTTTCAGCATTAAGGTCTTATTGTCAGTTTGTGGAGAGCAATCAATAGCCTGAGGTGCTTCAGGTTTGTCTTGGGATACCTTTGGACAACAACTCAATTAGACGTAATCTATTCCTGGCACTGGTTCCCCTTTGTTTTTCCTTGGGTATTGTCTCCCAATATTTAGTGACTTGATTTAGATTTCTCTCAAATACTTATATTACATTTAAGAAGCTTCTATAGTAGTAGATTTTCATAGGACCCCTCAAATGGCCCTTAGTGTTAGGTGTCCTTCCCTGTACTCCATATCCTCTCCTCTTCCCCTCCTCTTGTTTAATCTTCTTGCTCTAGTCTCCCTCCTACTTCTCCATAACTATATATTCTGTTGCAACTCCTTTGGGATATCCTCTCCTATTGCTGGACTTTCTTGGACTTGCAAGCTGCCAAATAATGACTCAGAAACTTATTTTATGATAGTTTAGGTCTAGCTTAGGCTATCTCTCAGCTAGCTCACCTAACTTAATTAACCTGACTATTCTAGTGCCACTTGGCCTCCTCTCTCTTTTTTTCTGGTATGACTAACCTCCTCTGTGTTCCATTGGCAAATCCTCCCCAAACCCTATTCTATTCCAGAGACCTTTTCTCTGCCTGGAACTCCTCCTTTTTTACTTTCTGCTCAGCTATTGTCAATCATACCTTTATTAAATTAATCTGTGAGTGAAGAAGGTAATTACAAAATTCTGAGGCAGGTGATGGCCAATACTAAAACCAGCCAGTACTCAGGTCTCTGCTGGTACAGAATTAACAAATGAAAATACAGTGACAACTTTCACAAAGTGCACCCCAAATACTCCCCCCATCCCAGTCCCTTACTCTATGCCTAGCCTCTGTGTTTACACAGATTGCAGAATGCCATTTAAAGACTAAAAATGTAACATCCACATATAAGAGAATACATAGAACACGTCTGGGTTATCTTACTCGTAATGCTTTGTTTGGTTGTTTTTAGTTTCGTCCTCTTATTTGTGAACTTAATAAGTTTACTTTTTTAACAGCTGAATAATATTCTATTGGGTAAATATACCACATTTTACTGTCCATTCATACACTGATAGATACCTAAGCTGTTTCTAATTTCTGGCTATTAAAAATAGAGTGACAAGAGAGAGTTCCAGGACAGCCAGGACTATACAGAGAAACTCTGTCTCGAAAAACAAACAAACAAACAAACAAAATACAGGCTCAGAGGCAGCAATGAGTAGTACAAGAATAGAATTTTCCCCTTCCGGTCTATCTGGGCTGGTGTCTAGAGTAGACCTTGGGTACAAGCTCCGCAGCCAGTCCCACAACACCCAGAGGAAGCTCCACTCCCAGGCATTCTGACACACCTAGGATCAGAGGTGAGGAGGAACCAACATCTGTCCCAACTGGGAGGAGTAAGTGGGGCCAGGCACAAAGGAACTCCGCCAGCCCAGTGACTCAGGTTCCTTCCGGTCTGTCGGGGTTAGTGTTCTGAGCAGACCTTGGGCACAAGCTCTGCAGCCAGTCCCACAACACCCAGAGAAAGCCCCACTCCCAGGTGATCTAACAAGCCTAGGATCACAGGATCCAAGAATCACAGGATCACAGAGACAGCTTGACTCTGAGAGTTCTGACACAACCAGGATCACAGGAAGGAC
>NW_022196904.1:112702872-112703386 GCF_008632895.1 Mastomys coucha
GGAAAGAATTTTAAAAGCAGTAAGGGAAAAAAAGCAAGTAACATATAAAGGCAGGCCTATAAGAATTATGGCAGACTTCTCACCAGAGAATAAGAAAGCTAGAAGATCCTGGGCAAGTGTCATACAGACCCTACAAGAACACAAATGCCAGCCCAGACTACTATACCCAGCAAAACTCTCAATTACCATAGATGGAGAAAACAAGATATTCCACGACAAAACCAAATTTATACAGTATCTTTCCACAAATCCAGCCCTACAAAAGATAACAGATGGAAAACATCAACAGAAGGAACAAAACTACACCCTAGAAGAAGCAAGAAGATAATCTTTCAACAAATCCACACAAACCTAGTTCCACCTTTTACAACAAAAACAACAGGAAGTGACAATTATTTGTTCTTAATATATTAATTTGAAAATTAATATTACCAACATATCCTAACCAATTAAAATCCAATAATATGAGGAATTGGAAATTTGTTGATTGTCATCCAATGGTCTCTCTAATTTG
>NW_022196904.1:112703827-112720483 GCF_008632895.1 Mastomys coucha
AGCTACAATGGAGGTAAAATCCTTTGGTGATGTGAGGGTCATTAAAATACAGCCTTATTACAATGAAAAAATAATAAAAAAAAGACATAGAGTGACTGCCGGGTGGTGGTGGTGCACACCTTTAATCCCAGCACTTGGGAGGCAGAGGCAGGCTGATTTCTGAGTTCGAGGCCAGCCTGGTCTACAGAGTGAGTTCCAGGACAGCCAGGGCTATACAGAGAAACCCTATCTCAGAAAAAACAACAACAAAAAAAAATAGTGTGACAATGATCATGGATGGGCGAGTGTCTTCGTATATAGGATGTAGTGTCCTTTGGGTATATGCTCAAGAACAGCAGGAACTTGAGGTAGATTTACCACCAGCTTCCTAAGGAACCACCACACTGATTTCCAAGGTTGTCCAAGATTGCACTCCCACTAGAAATGGATGAGTCTTGATCTTTAAACACATCTTTCCCAGCATGAGATGTCATTTGATTGATCTTGGCCATTCAGATTAGTGAAAGATGAAATCTCAAGGTAGTTTTGATTTGCATTTCCCTAATGACCAAAAATGTTATCATTTTTTAAGGGTTTCTTAGACATATATGTTTCATCTTATGATAAATCTGTTTAGTTCTGTGTCCTCTTTCAAAATTGGGTTATTTGTTTTCTAGGAGTCCCGGTTGTTTTTAGTTCTTTATATATTTTAGATACTAACCCTTTATTGAGTGTATAATTGGTAAAGATCTTTTCCATTTTGCTTACTTTGTCCTAATTATGGTGTCATATAGGTACCTGTTCAGTTTCATAAAGTTTCATTTATTAGTTATTGATCTTTAGTTGTTGTGCTAATAGTATTCTGTTCAGAAACTATTCCTCTGCAATGAGTTCAAAACTATTTTCTATTTTATTTTCTTTCAGGTTCAATGTATCTGGTTTTATGTCGAGGACTTTGGTCCTTTTGTAGTTGAGTTTGGTGCAGGGTGTTAAGTAAGGGTTTATTTGCATTGTTCTATACACAGCCATTTAGTTAGGACAGTACCATTTGTTGAAAGTATTCTTTTTTTCAGATGTACTTTGGGTTTCTGTGTCAAAAAATGAGGTGTCCATAGATGTGTGGACTTACATCTGGATCTTCAGTTCTACTCCTTTGATTAATGTGTCTGTTTTTACACCAATACCATGTTGAGAAAAAATATTTTTAAGAGTTCAGTTCTATTTTACACAACCACACCAAAGGCATAGAACCAGGTCTCATAATTTGACCACAGTCCAGAAACCTGGGCAATCCTATCTCACCTCTGTTTCTTTGTATTTGCTTTCTTATTGGATTACAAAATACATTCTCAATTTTTGAATACATATATATGTATGTATATATATATATATATATATATATATATATATGAATATGTGTATGTATTTGTTTTGAGACAGAGCCTGGTTGTGTAGCCTAAGCTGCCCTTGAACTTGAAACCCTCTTGGCTTGGATTCCCAAGTTCTAGGATTACAGAAATATATTCCTAGGACTGTCTGGGAATTCTTCATAAATAGAGCCTCGCTGTGTGTGGTGGTCCATGCCTCTGATTCTAATACTTGGAGGATGAGAACATTACAGTCATCCTTGGCTAGGTTACAAGTTTGAGGTTGACCTGGTATACATTATACCCAATCTCAAACAAACAAACACAAACTAAAGTAGAGCTTGCTTTTCCTCCCCATTAAGTGTGAGCTGGATGATTTACATTCAATGAGCAGGATTTTTCAGAGAGATGGTTTGTGACTTCTGAGACTGAACACCCAAAGTATGGTGACTTCCTTGAAATATTCCTACCCCTTGAAATATTGGTTCTGGATGAAGCTATGCCATGAGGATGCTGAATATCTGTAGACAGGGCTGTGTAATAGAACTGGAGCCCGCTGATAGCATCCTGTTGGAAGTAGATTGTTCAGTCCCATTCAAACCTTCAGATGACTGCAGGCCCAGCTTCCCTTCTGAGAGACAGAGACAGAACCATATAGCTAAGTCTCTCCTGAATTCTTGTTCCCAAGAAACTATGAGATGCTACATTCACTGTTTAATTTATGAAAATTTATGTTCACATTGTAATAAGCAACTAGTATTCAGCTGTCAGTAATCAGTGCTAATAGCTACCCCCCCCCCCCCCAATTTAGACAGAACTCATCAGGGAGGGAAAACATAATCTTCTTAAAAGATATTTTATTGTTTTTACTTGAGTTTGTTTTTTAATATGTTTACAATGGGCACATAAGTGCTATGAATATTTACATGACACATTTTGGAATTTCAATATGTGAGTGGAAGGCAAAGATCAGATAGTCAGTCAGCACCCCTGTCACCTCAGACATACATCACTACCACATGATGAAATAGCCAACACCCTCTCACCTAGTCATATTCAAATATTCAACTAGTTGTTATTCACCACTGCCATCTGACTGTGCTAAGACACATTAGGAATGATGCCTTCTGCCCAGCTCCACTCCTACACCCATTAGCCATCCTTTGAGAACTTGATCTTGCTTCCAATTTCCAAAAACTAAGATTTCAGTCATACAACTTGACTCAGTTGGTCAATGAACTGTGGTTAAGATGGTGGGAACTACCAAGTGCAGGAATTTTCACTGTGACCATACATACATACATACATACATACATACATACATACATAGCATGTTCTAATAAAAGGATGGAAGAAAAGCCAACATAAATATTGTACTGACTGGTGTGTCAACTTGGCACAAGCTGGAATTATCACAGAGAGAGGAGCTCCAGGTGAGGAAATGCCTCCATGAGCTCTAGCTGTAAGGCAGTTTCTCAATTAGTGATCAAGGTGGGAGGGCCCCTTGTGGGTGGTACCATCTCTGGGCTGATAGTTTTGGGTTCTATAAGAAAGCAAGCTGAGCAAGCCATGGGAAACAAGCCAGTAAGTGACATCCCTCCATGGCCTTTACATCAGCTCCTGCTTCCTGACTTGCTTGAGTTCCAGTCCTGATTTTGGTGATCAACAGAAATGTGGAAAGTGTAAGCTAAATAAACCCTTTCCTCCCCAACTTGCTTCTTGGTCATGATGTTTGTGCAGGAATAGAAACTCTGACTAAGACAAATACCATACCATAGTAAGACTTCATTTCTTCAGTACTAAAATGTTTCTAAGAGTGGTTTATTTTTAACTTGGATGTCCTGTAGCAGTTGGAACATAGGTGCCAAATGTCATGTATAAAATATAAATTGTGGCTGCTTTTCACCTGCATGCTTTTAAAGGTTCATACAAGGCTTGTGCTCTGACAGTCTGCCTCTGAATGTCTGGCTGCCCCTAGTGCACACAGCCCCTTGACTGCATTTCTGGACACTTTCAATTTGTAAAAAAAATTTCCAAAATATCTTGTGATAACTGTTAGTGAACGTTTTTCAAAAGTATCTTCTACCTCTACTTCTACCTTCTACTGTATGTGATGAAACTTACATTCACCTAGCTCCACTTGCTGGGACCCCCTCTCTCCATCTCTCTCTCTCTCTCTCTCTCTCTCTCTCTGTGTGTGTGTGTGTGTGTATGCATATGTGTATACTTGCATGTGTGCATGTGTGTACATATCTATGTATATGTCTGGTCTTTACCCAGCCACTTATTTAAATACCAACCTCATCCAGAAGCACCTTCACAGACCTACCAGAAATAGTATGGTACCATCTATATGGGCAACATTCCACTCAACTAGGAGAAACATAAATTAACAATTACAATAGGTAATTCAGAAATGAAAATATATTTTCTGTATACTTATGCATTTCCCCTCCTTTCTCTCCTGCCTGTAGATGTGTTGGGAGGAAGTAAATGCACTGAGTATTGATGATTTCTGATTCATAATGAAGCCAAGCCATTCTCAAGGAGTGAGTTAATTATTGTAAGGCTGGCATGTACTACAAGTTCTGGGTAAATGAACTTCTTTTCACATAATAAGCATCACAACAAAGAAGAACATTTGTCAAGAGAAACCCATGCACAGCATCTGGATTGGAAGTTTGCACTGGGAAGAAGAGAATACCCCTGGGAACAGTGAAGTCTCTGGGGAAGGAAGGGTCCAGGAGGCTGTTCACAGGCACAGGGGAGAGGTAATTTGAATGTGCTGAGAATGAACTTTCACTTCCATCTAATTAAATATTTATATGTTGAGAATCTGCAATGTAAGTGGAAGTATTCTCTGGATTAGCCCTTTAAAGGCAGCATAAACAATAACAGAGCGCCTGTTTACTCCATGGCACTCAGCAGCCTTCTTGTCCCTTTCAAACTTGCTGGGTTGCTAGCTGAGGCTCTGCTGTCATCTCAGAACAGTCAATTCATTAACAGTGACTTTTAAATAGAGATTTCTGAGTCTGTTCCTCCCCTTCTCTTTGTGACAGACAGAGACTATTACAGAAAGCCACAACTAATCAAAATGTGCAGAACAAGAGATCATGAGGCACTCAGTCCCAACTGATACAATTACAACAGAACCTGAGCACCCAGGGCTCAGGGAACAGAGAAAGAGGGGGCATAAAATACTTAAGAGCCAGAAGAACAGGATGTTTGCTGTGAGGTTGCATCTCCTAGAAAGGTTAGAACAGGCTACATCCTTGAAGTCTCAACATAGATCTCTCTCTCATAAACACTGTAATTATTCATGGTGGAGTCTGATTCATAAATAAAGCCAGCCACTTGAAATAGATGTGGTCATAGGGGGTGAGCTTTGAGGATACTAACTTAATTGTAAGTACTAGTTTAGATTCCAATGGGAACTTCCAAATTTTACTGAGGCAGCAGCTACTGTCAATACAAACACTCTTGATATAAACATATTTGGAATCCTTTGATCCATGTTTACTCATGTAACTCCTGAATATTCTGTATTTCAGGGACATTGTTCCAGTTATACTTCCAAGATGATTAGTGATGGTGTGCAGACCTTCCCATGTTGAGTCTACTAGTTTAATGGCCATTAAATATATTCTGGTCATTCAGTTAATTGGTATTTATGTTCTAAAAGTTAATTCTTTCACTATTAGTGTCTCTGAAATTGTGGTTGTAGCATGAGTATACTTGGAATTCTCCAGTGAAATAGGATATGTTGGATAATAAGTATATAAAGGACAGATAAGCTACTTAAGAAGAGTTCTATTGGGAAAATTGTCTCAGTCCTGCACCACTTGACATGCCAACCTGGATGGGGGATATCTGACAAGGCTTAGATGAAGAGTTACAGCCAACTAATGGCTGCTAAGAGAGGAACAATCAGTTTTCTTTGGGGGTGAGTTATCTCATAGGTTATCTAATCTCAAGTGGTCAGTCCTAAAACACATATACATACAAGGAACACTAAATAGGCTCTGTATATGCATACATTCATAATATATATATATATATATATATACATGCACACATATATCTATAAATACACTAAGTGGGCTCACTATATTCATATTTACATGCAAATATGCAATCTGATGAGTCTTTTAATTACAATAGTAATTAAAGAAGAGGTCAAGATTTTAAGAGGGTGTAGGAGGGATATGGGAGGACATGGAGGCTGCAGAAAGTAGGGTGAAAATGATGTAAATATGATACTTATGTATTAAATTCTCAAAAGAATGTAAAAAATAGAAAGGAATTTAAAAATAAAATACTGTTTTACCAAATCCATGGCTAACACTACTCTCTCTAGTTGAAACACAACATTAATAAGTAACTCAGAAGTAAGCTCAGTCCAGAACTTCATTGTGGAAATCCATTTGCTCTATCTTTGATTTCGTATTTTATACAGATGCCATATAGACATTTTAATTCCATGTTATACTGCAGAATAAGATTACAGTATAACAATGACATAGATTAATTTCCAGCTTTGCTAAGTTTTATTTTGAGTAAGCTATTTAGCTCTGTCAGTATCGCTTTTCTTAGGTATGAAAAAAGGATAAATCTTATGTCTTTGTTGCTAGATTTTGCAAAGATTGTTATATAACCTACATGGAAATGCTCTATAAAAGTCCATGCTGAAGCTGTCTCACATCTATAACATGCTCTGACTCCAAGTTTGGTAGCCAGTCTTTCTGAGATCCAGTTCCAGCTGCTTCAATTCACAAGACACTGGACTTAGTTGGGCCAAAGAAATAGACAAATGGTTTTGTAATGAGTAGATATTTCAGCAGTTTCTCTGCGAGCAGTGATGGAAAAGACATTTCTTATTTCATAAAAACAATAATCTGAGACTAACTGGCTAGAAGAAAAGATGATTGTCTAAGGATTTAAACAACTAACTCCTGCAGGGGATTGCACATCATCGCAGCAAGCAGAAAGAGTATTTTCACTGTCAGATAATACTAATCTGTCAATAGTGAGGCCAATGCCTTGTTATTATTAATGTCCCAGGAGAGTTACGCTGGATGGGATTTAGTCTTTTCCTTGTCTTATCCCTATAGAATACATTGGAGAAAAATTGATTCCTGATCCACAAAACAGAAGCAAACCACTCTTTGCTTACTATTTAGTCAACACCGGATTAACAGAAACAAAGACAGGATTATATAATGATAGATTTAAGAGCATACATGACATTGTATTTTAGTTTGTCATTTAACTTCTGTCAGCCTTAGTTTTCTAAGCCTCCTTGACAATGTAGTGTACTGGTTAATTTTGAGTGTGAACTTGATTATACTGAGAGATGGCTAAAAGGTCAGTAAAGCGTACTTGTGGGTGTGCCATGAAGGTGCTTCAGAGAGGACTAACATCTGGAACAGTAACTAAGGGACAAATACCTGCTCTGAACATAGGCAGCACCTGCCCCATAGGCCAGGACCCTATGTAGAATAAGGATGTCGGTTATAGCACGCTCTCTCTGTTGGCTTCCTGGGTGCAGTGGGGGAGTGTATCTACTCTGTCGTAGCCTCCCATCACGCTCTAATGAAACCTATGAGATCCATAAGCCCAAGTAAATCTTCCTCCTGTAAGTTGCTTCTACTAGTAGCTTGGCCACAATAATGCAAAAGTAAACTAGACAGTTTGTTACAGTCATGAAAGTCTGACTAGCACATGTAGATATGCTCACAAGATGGTATGTGCACAGGCTCTGCAAACTATAATCATATCCTAAGTGTAACTACAGGGTTGTCTAGATAGCATACATTATAATACATTATATATCTAATATATTATATGTTAGACATCCAGGATTTATTATATTGACTTACGAGTTGTGGTCTGGCTAGTCCAACAATGACTGTCTTCTGATGGAAAATCCAAGAATCCAATAGCAGTTCCATCTACAAGGCTGTATGTTCCAGTTGGTCTTCAGTACACATCAGAATCCTGAAGAAGTAGGCTCTGATACCAGTGAAGGAATGAACTTGAACTTCATAAATAAATAAATAAATAAATAAATAGAGTATTCTTGTTCTGTGCCTTTTCTAATTTTTGACTACTATAAGTGAGTTGAGTACCCACTAGGAGGTGATAGTAGGCTGTCGGAGTCTGAGTGACCATCTCTACAAACACTGTAACTCGTAGTCAATCTTAACCTGGAATCCAGCCCCCTAGGACTGACTCAGATTTTCATCAAGTAGGCAAGCTTGCCACCAGAGCCTCTACAGTCCTTGTCAGCCTCTTCCTTCTCCTCCCTGCTCCTCCTCCTCTTCCTCTTCCTCCTTTTTTCAGAGACCTTGTGATCAAAGCTTCCAGGAAAAAGGAATGCAGAAGAGCCACATGTATGCAGAAAGCAATAGTTTGGGCCTTCTTATACTGGAAAAGAACCGTTATTTCTTAATCTAGCTGGAAAGAGTTTTTCTTATTTGTTACTCTTTCTTTCCTCTGGTTGCTTTTCTCCAAAGTCTCTGCACCCAGAGAAGAGACTGTGCATTATACACAACTAAGATGCTCTTAAATCTATCATTATATAATCCTGTCTTTGTTTCTGTATCAGTCATCTTGGGTTCCACATAGTGTGAATCTTGAAGGAGGATTTATTTAGAAATACTGCTTAAATGATCACACCATGTTAGGAATATTTAGAGTCAAATCAAACATATATTTTATATAATTTCTCTACCAGTTAGGTTTAGGTTTAGTTGGATGGTAGTCATTTCACCCTAGAAAGTGTCCCACCTCAGATCTTAGAAGCTAACAGGTCCAATCATCCCTTGAATGGGAAGATGTCAAAGATGTCTTGAGGCCAGCTGTTACCTTCAGAACGGCTTCTTCAGGACTGACCCATACCTTTTATCCCTCAGGTAAATATAAACTATTCTAAGACTGTGGCTTTAGTCATGAAGATCACATCTGGGTCAAGGATGAAGAATGTTAAAAGGAAGACAATAGAAGATGTGTCAGGCTCCTGTAAGCAGCTTTCCTGGAGGGATGGCCAAATACTCAAATAGTCCTGGAGGATTGGTCATACACAATCATATGGCCACATCTAGCTTTAGAAAGAGTATACACTAGTGTTTCAGGAGCCTAATGTTTTTAAGTTCTTCCCTCCCCCTACTCTTTCCCTCACCCCCATTTCCTTACTCTCTCCTTCACACCTTCTTCCATCCTTCCTTCCATTGGTCCCTCCTTTCTTCTGTTGGGGATTGAACCCAAAGCTTTGTGAATACTAGATAGGCACTCCCCCCCAGCTACATTTTGAACCTTTTTCTTCTCTTCTCTTCTCTTCTCTTCTCTTCTCTTCTCTTCTCTTCTCTTCTCTTCTCTTCTCTTCTCTTCTCTTCTCTTCTCTCCTCCCCTCCTCTCCTTTTCTCTTCTCTGCTCTTCTCTCCTTTCTCTTTCTTTCTGTCTTCCTCTCTTTCTATCTGTCTTCCTCTCTCTTTCTTTCTTTCTTTCTTTCTTTCTTTCTTTCTTTCTTTCTTTCTTTCTTCCTTCCTTCCTTCCTTCCTTCCTTCCTTCCTTCCTTCCTTCTTTCCTTCCTTCCTTCCTTCCTCCCTCCCTCCCTCCCTTCCTTCCTTCCTTCCTTTCTTTCTCCCTTCCCCTTTCTCCTCCTCTCTTTGTCACCAAATTTGATGCAATGCTGGCCAGGTAAAAAAGGACTCTGGCCAGGTCCACCCTTGGGATCTGATGGAGTGACCATGAGTCACATTTTGCAGGGGCTTAAAAAGGAAAACCTTTTAAATTCACCATATTTACCATCAGATTCAATTAGGGGCAAGCATACATCTTTACATATATCCTGCCTATGTACCTCCTTCCCACATATGATCAAACATATCCAGTGCAGATTGGTCAAACAAACTTATTTCAGGGAAAAAGAAACATGTGGCTTGTTATTTCACCAAAACTACAACTCCTAGCATTCCAGGTGGGGCCTACAAGTTAATTTTGCCTCTTAAATTCCCCTCTTGACTTGTATCCTGAGTTAAATCTTTAACTCTGTCATGGGTACCTCTTTATAATGGGATTCAGTATCTATGAGCTTAATGGTACCCAGAGAGGAAATAGAAGGGTTAAAGGTCCTGTGATGGCCAACATCAGAGTTACTATCAGGAGGAGCTTGGACATAAGAACTGGGAGCAGTTATTTATTTTATCTCATGTCCCTTTTTTGCAATTTTTTTTGTACAGCCAGATTACAATCCAAAATGGTTTGTATAGAAACAGTTTTTTTTTTTAAAGATTTATTTATTTTATGTATGTGAGTACACTGTCACTCTCTTCTGACAGACCAGAAGAGGGCATCAGATCCCTTTACAGATGGTTGTGAGCCACCATGTGGTTTCTGGGAATTGAACTCAGGACCTCTGGAAGAGCATTCAGTACTCTTAACCACTGAGTCACCTCTCCAGCCCCTTATCATTTTTTTTTAAAGTCATATAATACCTTGTTTTCCATAAGGCAGGCCAAGTGTCCTATCATATTGTAGAACTGTTTTTAGTTAGTGAATTCACTTGTTGATAAATCTAGACACATTTTCCTAGTATGCCAATTGGCATTATAGGTAGCTATTTTGTCCCCTATTCTAGGGAGTTTTCTTTTGAGTTAGTATTTCAGCCCACTGGGGGACAAGGGATGATGTATTATTTCTGAAACTGGTTGAAAGTAAGACATCTTTGTCAAGACCCAGGAAGGCTGAAAGGCCTCTCTATGGGGCAATGGAACATTCATCAGAAAGCATCTGCTTAGCTGACCCAGCTGAAAAGACAGGGAGCAGCCATATTGGCTGGCTTGGTTTCATCAGCTTTCAGCAAGTCCAGAGAGCAGTAGTCTATAGTCTGCAGCTGATTCCTGGATGGTGTCTGTCAGCCAAGCACAATTCTGCTGAGACAGATAGAGACTAGGAAGAGAGGTTAGAGGAAGATCTTAGATTTGGCACTTTCAGCCCCATAGTCTTACAGATTGGGAGGTGGGAGGAGTCTCAGGACCAGTGGAGAGATCCTGTCCTCAGGAATAGCCAGGTGGGGGAACTCAGGCTGTACTTACCTGGAGTCCACCTGACCTGTGACAGATGGAGCCACGTTTTATGACCTGTTGACTTCCTGAAGCTTCTTTGTATCTTTCTTAATGTCATCTCAGATCAAACAAACTTTTTCTCGTCTTAGACATGCTTTCGGGAAAAGTGTGCACTTTCGTTTTCTAGATTACCCATGCCCACAGCACTGAGATACATGCTTTACACTTTTTTAACACCCCTCAAACATGCCTGAAGACTTTTGAGATAGACTCGTGCATTGGGCAACAGCTCCTGGGAACGTTGAGCTATGCAGGCAAACTTAGAAGTAGACAAACCCCAGTTATCTGTGGTGCATTTCATCTGCTCACTGCTCTCAACTGGAGTTGTTTAGACCCCATGAGGGCTCGTACTAAGACACACTTCTTAATTAGAGTGTGTTCTGCAGACTGGCCTTTAAGGGTGGGTCTCTACTTACCGTGACAATGGCATTTGGATTTCTGCAGTCACTACTCTATGGCTCCAGGTCTTTCAAACTGTTCTCCTGAGGGACTCATATATTCACCATGGGGACTGACCAGATTTACAGTACAGGGGAGATAGGTGGGGCCTAGGAACAGTAGGAGACCAAGGCCCCATTGCCCTCTCCCTGGTATAGGAAGAAAGCACAAGAAAGACTAGAAAGAAGCATAAAGTTCCCTTTCTGAACTTCTGCCATAGGGAGTCTCATATGTAGGGAAAGTTGAAGGCTGTGATTGCTACCAAAATCAATTTCCCAACTGTTTAGACCTTATAACTATTCATTGGAAACCAGGAGTTGCTGCCTGTTGATCAAATTCAGCCTGGATATATGACCTGTATAACATTGAAAAATTGGTTAGCATTGTTTTGCAATGGGATACTTCTCACAAAAATTTAGATACCTAGTTTTTCTTTTTCTAAGAAAAAAACCCCCAACAATATCTTGTAGTTGTGGCCAATGTAAAGGGAGGAAACATTTACTTTGGTGTACGGTTTTGAAGGTTTTAGATTATATTTAGCTTGCTCTGTGGTGAGGTGGGGCATCATGGTAGAGTGTGGCAAAACAAGTTGTTCACCTCAAGGCATCCAGGAAGGAGAGGCAGAAAAGGGTGCGGGAGAAGGAGAGAATAAGAGAGGGAGAAGGAGGGAGAGAGAGAGGAGGAGGAGGAGGAAGAGGAGAAGGAGGAAGAAGAGGAGGAAGAGGAAAAGGAGGAGGAGGAAGAGGAGGAGGAAGAGGAAGAGAAGGAGGAAGAGGAGGAGGAGGAGGAAGAGGAGAAGGAGGAAGGGGAGGAGGAGGAAGAAGAGGAGGAGGAGGAAGAGGAGGAGGAGCGAGAGGAGAAGGAGGAAGAGGAGGAGGAAGAGGAAGAAGAGGAGCAGGAAGAAGAGGAGGAGGAGGAGGAGGAAGAGGAGGAGGAGGAGGAGGAGGAAGAGGAAGAGGAGGAGGAGGAGGAGGAGGAGGAGGAGGAGGAGAAGATGGGAAGGAGGAGGAAGAGGAAGATGAGGAGATCCTGATCCCATTTTGGGTGGACCCAGGTTCAGGCTTGCTGTCCCGGAGGCCTTGACAGACATACTGAGAAGTGTGCTTTAGGCATTATCTAGCAATGTCTCAATTCAATCAAGTTGATAAGACTGTCTACCACTGAAGAGATCAAGAGTCTCTAATCTTTTGTATGAGGACATGCTATCAACTGGCCTGCTTTACTCTCCTATGGTTGTTTGGAACCTATGGACATCTGAGCTGTGTTGTTGTGCCCTCTGCTTTAGTCTACTACAACCTGTCCACAGCTAATCACTGCAAGGCTATTCCAAATATTTCTCATGTACCTAGTCTTTTCCTCATCATTTCTGACTCTTCTATACCTGGCTTCATTGTGAATTTGCTTTCTTGGATGGGACATTTGCACCTGATATCTCTGAATTTGACTTTCAGTTTAGTGTCGTTGGACCCATAGGGTCTTCCCACTTCAGGCCACCTGCAGTAGTAAAACATCCTAACCCATTTTAGCTCTTCTGGACTTGACCCTTGGTATTGCTTTACAGGGCTGGTGTCTATCTTGGGATGGCTATATCATCCAAAAGGGGGAGATTCAGAATATGAACATGTTACAGAAGGACACTTGTAAACCTAGATGCTATAATTGGTGAATTGAAAGTGATTCTTAATAGTCCTCCAAGAGACTGAACTTACCTCAGCTGCTGCCACGCTGTGATGTTCTGATAAGTGTCAGCCAGAGGGACCTAGAGGAGAAAGTAAGTGTGACAATAAGTCAGGTTACAGGTTCTTGGGATGCACTGGCAACTGAGAAATAGAAGGGTTTTGTCAACTGAGAGGTTTGAAGTCTGCGTCCATGAAGACCAGGTGGTCTAGATCTGAGTGAAGCTAGCTGCTAACATTGTGTGGCAACCTAAGTCTTTGAATGGCAGTCCTACTACAGACACTTTTCTATATCAAATGTCAAGCTTTCATAGAAAAGTGTCCTATTTATATCAGAAACAGACTATTAGGAATCTTCAGCAGCAATGAATCCAATCCTATACAGTTTATAACTTACTTTACAGCACAGTCGGTACAACTAGTCAAACAGATTCAGGTAAGTTAAAAGCCTTCACTCTGTCAGCCGGGCGGTTACCACTTTTACATTTGCTTCCAGTGTGCTGTCTCTGTAAATGTGTGTGTGTGTGTGTGTGTGTGTGTGTGTGTGTGTGTGTGTGTGTGTATGTGTGCACTTGTGTGTGTATGTATATGTGTACTTATTGGCTTATTTTATAAAGCATGAGTCAAATGATAGGACTGAATTTTGTTCATTTTCTGATGATAAATGTGCATTTCTCTATGTTGTTAAATATTTTTTTAAAAATAATTTTAAGGGCTGTTCATTTCATCATCTGGATCTGATTTAATGTATGTTTCAATGCAATGCAATGCAATGATGCCATATAAAAATAAAATATTTTTATTGTTAAAGACTAAGATTATGTTCATTTTTTCTTTAGTAAAAATAATGGTAAGATGAGATGCTTTCTTCATAAACCTTTGACTCTGTGAATATTTCTTTAGATGAAATTTAAGGTGAGAGAACTTTATAAAATTTTTTTTGGATCATTCTCCTGAATTACATGTATATAATCATATATGCAAATGAGAAATGTAGCCACTTCCTTTTCAATAATTGCAGGCTTTATTTATTTATGTTTCTTGTCTTATTGCATTGGCCAGACATTTCAAGGCAATGTTGAATAATTAGGCTCTTAGCAGGCCTACTTGTTCTGCTTCAATTTTTAATGCAACAGCTTCTGGTGTTTCACTGCAATATTGCATATGCTTATATTTTATTTAGGGATTTTGCATTTATATTCATAGTTGAAATTGGTCTGTAGTTTTCTTTTTTTGTGTGTTTTTCTTTGTCAAGTTTTGTAATGGGGTTATGTGAGCTATGTGAAATATAATAGGTTTCTCTTCTGCAGAGACATTTCCTGTGTCAGGAGGAGATAGCAATTTCCAACAGGCAAACATGCTAGATATTTGACAGGCTGGCTGGGCTGTTTTCTTTCAAAGATGCAGACAGAAGATACATAATTGAATTCCCACACTCAGCTCAAACTGGTTATCCTGTCAGGAAGCTGGCATGTGAGATGATGTGCAATTGCTTCAATTACAAGAATTGAAGCATTTAGACAATTCTCCCTCTTCTGTTTGAGATGCAGCCTCAGCCTTTGAGTTTGAAGCTGTCAGGAGTCCAATTTAGCCACTTTCCAACCCAAGGAGTTTGCTGTGGGCTGTTAACCGCCCTGTTGTTACAACAGTGTTAATGGAGAGCTCACTGGCCATTATATACATTTTGTGCAGGTCCTTCCTTCCTTAGGGTTTGCTGGCATAAATGTAGAAAGATGTTCAATAATAAGAGTTCATTTGTTTGCAGGATCTTCCTCCTGGGCCCAGCTGTAGTGGAGCTCAAGTCCCAGGTCAGCTCGGACAGAGGTGGGCTCTATTCTTTTTCCACCACAGAACTGAGGCTATGTCCAGTCTAACTTAGTTATTTGCTAAGCAGCATGTCTGCTCCTTCCAAGGTATCCCAGGGACTTGTTACCTTCTATTTTTACCACCCCTCATGAGCTCTTCCTTGAATGATAAAGATCACATGACAGCTGGCTCACTCTTTCCTGCCCTCTAGTTTGGCTATTCAAAAGTCAGTCACAGTGATGCTTCTAAAACACCAGAAAGTTCACCAACTTTTTGGATTTGATTGCTTTTTAAAAATTTTAATAAATTATATTTTATTTCCTTTTCCCCATTTGTGTGTGTGTGTGTGTGTGTGTGTGTGTGTGTGTACATGTGTATAGGTGTTTGTGGAGACCTGAAGTTGATGTTAAGAATCAGCTCAGCTGATTCTCAGCCGCTTGCATACCTTACTCCTTGAGGCAGGGTCTCAATGAAACTCACAACTCACCTATACGGCTTACTTCACTGGGTGGATTGCTCTGGTCTTCTGTCAATGCCTTCAGAGAAGAACTAGGATTTACAGCAAGGTTGCTGGACCAACCTGGCATTTCTGTGAGTGATGGGGCCCTAAAGTTATGCAGTAAGAGTTTTAACTAGTGAGCCATATCCCCAGCTCAGTGGTGTGTGTGTGTGTGTGTGGTGTGTGTGTGTGTGTGTTTGCTTTTAACCTTACTGATTCTCCAAGGGATCTCCAACATTCCTTGGTATGTCCTACACAGCTAGCTCAACTCTCAGCCCCACTTCACCTTCTAGCTTGATTTTCTGTAATCCAGAGAGATGGTGATTTCTGTGCACAACTCTTATCGCTGCCACAAACTTTTAAAATGAGTATTTTCTGGACCTCGGAGTTTGGTAGCTGAATTTTCTCCTTACACTTTTTTTTAATTACCTTTTGTCCCTTCTGTTTCACGAAAGTCTCCTGTCTTCCCTGAGCTCATCTTAAAGAGCATCTGTGCTTTAACCCAAAACCATTTCCCAAGATTTGATTATGACACAAAAATATGAGGCTATTTACTTATCTACTATATGGCTTTCAATACAGATCACAAACAATGGTAATGTTAACATCTAAAATTTTTCTCCGTTTATAAAATTGACTCCAGATAATTACACTTACTTGTTCCTGAGGATGGGAATTGCCCCCTGTCCTTGGGATTCTTCATCTTCCACAATTATAGGGTATTTTAATACTGTCCTTAGTCTATATTTTTCTCAGCAGATTTTTACTGAGCTGACAGACTATCCAGAGATCACTTGAGGAATGCAAATTTTTGAGCTCTGAAGTTCTTGAAAGTTGATGTAAACCAGTACAGCCAATATGATTGTTCCCTGTCCTTTAGCTGGATCAGTTAATCTGATGCTTCTGATAAATACCCTATTGCCTTGCTTTTGACTAGCCTTTCGGCTTTCCAGGGGCCTGGTAGAAGTGTCCTAGAAGTAGTTACAGAAGATAATACATTATCAATTGTTCCACCGACCAGGGTGAAATACTAACTTAAAAGGACACTCCATGGCATAATGGAGAAATGGTTACCTATAATGGCAACTGACACTCCACTCTCATCACCAGTGTAACTGGGCCTTAGTTCTGACTTTCCTAATTGTGCTTTAGGCCCCTTGCATGATAAACTTCATTCTATGTTTATTCAAGACAGCATTAATACTATGAAAGTTACTGATTTGAGGGCAAAATACAATTTCTTACATAATAGAAAGGAGTTTTAACATCAAAGATTTGATTCAGGTACATATAGACAGGGGTGGTTGTTGGGAACAAATAAAAGAAATTTACTCTAAATACTACCTTTTCACTTTCAGACTTCCTTTTACCATAGGGTGAAACTAAGTTCAAGGTCTCAGGCCCCAGGGGAGCTCAGAACTTCCTGAACAGTTTCTATTGGATGGAAAAAATTGTTTTAATTCAGGCATCTAAGGGACAACTTGTAAGAAAACAGCTGTCTGTTTTCAGACCTCTCAAGGACAACATCTCCATCCTACTGGAATTATCTATCTAAACTCACGTTTCTAGACCTAGGAATCTACTCCTGTTCTTTTTTTTTATTAGATATTTTCTTTATTTACATGTAAATTTCTTCTTTCCCAGTTCCCCCTCCAAAAAACAAAGAAACAAACAAAAACAACAAAAAACCCCCTGTTACCTCCCCCTCCCCATGCCTGCCACCCCACCCTCTCCCACTTATTGGTCCTGGCATTCCCCTACACTGG
>NW_022196904.1:112720798-112725042 GCF_008632895.1 Mastomys coucha
TCTACTCCTGTTCTGATTGGTGGAATTTCCCTTGGCACATATGATCCTACACTCTACTTGGATGCTTCCCTGGGCATGGAAAAGACAGAGAACACAAGGGCCTGTGCTCTGTTTTCCCAATAATTTTTTGTCTGTTTGCTTTGTCTTGGAAGGTGATCCTCAAGTGTAAAGAGAATTGAACTAATCTTTCACTTTCAAATCTGAGGGATATGTTAATAGGTGTTAAAATAAGTAAATGGGTTAAAAGGTGGTATTTATTGTATTTGATGTCTATAATAGTGCAATTTCAAAATGATAATTTGAAATTAAAAGACTGAATTATTGTGGGTGTGAGTTTGCACATGGGCATGTGTGTGCACATATATGTGGTGTTTTGAGAAAGGACCTCACTGTAGAGACCACACTGGGGCCAGAAATCCCAGACTTTCCAACATCAGCTTCCTGAGCACCAGGATTACAAATGTGTATCCCAATCCCTGGCTTTTACATCATTGGCCCCTGGGTTTCTCTATTTCTCACCAACTCATATCACAGTCAGAGAGACCATGATTCTGGCTTGCTTACAGGGTTCAGCGTAAGTGTATAGAGGACTAAGCATGACTCGACGGTGAAACCTTAGTACTTTAAGGCGATATGATATATGAAGCCGAGCAGATGTCTGCTGAGTGTTTGCTATGTGTACACATTTACAGCAATCATATCCTTTTTACTTCCTGCTCATTTTGGTTAAAATATGCCTTCCTTTCACCAGTGTGGTCATTGAGCCTCAGAGAGTCAAATAATTCAAGTAGATGTCACACTGGATAAATGGCTACACCAAGCTTCCAGTGCCACTGGAATCATGGAAAAGATGGCAGGAATTGGTCCCAGGGTATGCGGGCTCTAGTCTTGTTTTTTGATTTGCTAGTTGTGATATCCAGAGACTTATCTCTGAGACTCCCAAACCTCAACTTTCCAATCTATCAAAGGGGGCATAAAATATTTACCTTACAGAGCTGTTGTGGGAACTGTAAATAATTTTGCAATTTGTTGGACTGTATACATTAGCTGTCTGCCTTACTACTGATCTTTTTTTTCTGGAGCTCAATAGAAAGAGTGGCTATTTCAGTACTAATAATTTTGGTTCCTTGCTGTTTTTTTTTTTTTTTTTTTTTTTTTTTTTTTTTTTTAACATCAGATATGTTGTGCCACAGTGTAAGAGCTGGAACTTGAACCATGATAGATTCAATTCTAGTCTTAGTTTGGGCATTTCCTGGCTTGAGCACATTATTTACCCTCTTTGTGCTTCTGATTCATTCTCCTTACATGGCTCTTAGGTTTTAGGATTGTGTGCTGCGGCAGGGTACAAGGAAACAGAAACAGCTTTTATCAGCTCTCAGCTTAGCAATGAGACTAAAGGCAATGCCCAAATAAGAAGTCACAATAAGTCATTATGCATTATACCCATTCCAAAAACACTTTAATGTGAACTAGACCAATCTGAGTCTCAAATTAGCCCAGACAAGGATATTATTAGTTTCACTTTTTTATAAATGAAGTCATCATTGCCTGGCAATTTCAGTAATTTCTCCAGAGTCACCCCATAGGGCTCATCCATATCTAGAAGTTTTTTTCTGCTTTGAGAGCAATGCCTCATCCATGTGGCATGGTAATAGAGAGCCAGAGAGGATTTAGAGGCTCTCGGGGAAGATGGAAAAAGTGAAACTCACATGCAGCTTCTGAGGAACGGCTCAGAGGTCAGAGCCTTCCCAGCAGAGAGCATGTTAGGGATAGGAGTTTCTTAAGGATGCTGAGAGAGTTATTGAACTGACAAAGTGTAATCAATAGCCCTGCCAAATGACCTCTCTTCTTGCCTCACAGTCTTGTACTATAACCCAGAGGTAGCCAACTGGCTGGAATTGTTCTGTGGGTATCCACATGGCTTTGTGCAGATACATATCTGCCCATCAAGTCTGCTCCATAACTATTATGTTTGTGAAAGCTCATGCTAAATGAGCAAGGATGGCTAAAAGATCACTAGTAGGTCCTTTAAAAGTGTGCACAGTTACATGTATGATTTCTTTCTTTCTTTTCGTTTTGAGACTGGGTCTCACTATATCCGAGTTCTTAGGCTAAAAGTGTGTGCCACCATGCCTGGCTATGTCAGTATTTTGTGACACATTCTAAAGAGAACTCTACTCCTTGAGGTTTGTCCTATATTTCCTTAATGTTGTATATCTTAATTATTGACTCATCTAAATCATCAAAAGATTGAAGTACTTAAAAATGGCTCTTTAGAAGTTTTGTACAATGTATTTCGATTGTGTATCACTCCTTCCCCATCTCCTTCCAGATCCATCTCCATTTTTCCCTACCCCCTCAAACAATCAAGTCTAGTTTTGCTGCCTATATGTTCTTGGAGGTGTGGCTTTCCACTGAAGAGTGGGGAGCTTACCAGGGGCTATAGTATTTAAAGAAAATGAACAGATTCTACCTCTCCCAAGAGCTATCAGTTATCAATAGCTCCTCTGCTGGGGTGAGAGTCTCTGACTACCTCCTGTATTCATGCTGGAATTTTGTCTGGCCTGCTTAGGCAGGTCTTATCCATGCCGTCACAAAGCTCTGAGTCAGTATGTGCAACTGCTCTGCAGCAGTGACTGTGTCCTGCAGCCATCCTTTGCACCTGTGTTCTCTTCTGCAATGGACCTTGAGCTTTGGGAGGTGGAATGGATATCTGATTTAGAGCTGGGCATTCCATGGTCTCTTATGAGAGAAAGCACATCCTTGACTATCTACTGAAGAAAGAAGCTTCTCTGCTGAGGGCTTTAGATGACGAGGGCTTTAGATCTTAGTCTCTGAGTCACATTGAGGTCATCAGGCTGAGGTCTTTTTTATGACACCAACAGTGATACTACTATTTTGTCAAGACTTCTCCATTACTTATCTGTAGAGCCAGTATTTAATTTCTGCATGCAAATTCCATAGATGGAAAAGGGAGGCTGGAGTCTTTAAGTCAATTTTTTTTTTATTATTAGATATTTTCTTTATTTACATTTCAAATGATACCTCCTCTCCTGGTTACCCCTCCGAAAAAATATCAAAAACAAAAACAAAAACAAAAACCAAACCTGTTTCTTCCCTCCTCCTCCTGCTCACCAACCCACCCTTTCCCACTTCCTGGCCCTGGCATTCCCCTACACTGGGGCATAAACCTTCACAGGACCAAGGGCCTATTCTCCCATTGATGACCAACTAGGCCATCCTCTGCTATACATATGCTGCTGGAGCCATGAGTCCCACCATATGTGCTCTGTGGTTGATGGTTTAGTCCCTGGGAGCTCTGAGGGTACTAGTTAGTTCATATTGTTGTTCCTCCTACGGGTCTGCAACCCTTAAGCTCCTTTGTTCCTTTCTCTGGCTACTTCATTGGGGACTGTATGCTCAGTCCAATGGATGGCTGTGAGCCTCTACTTCTGTGTTAGTCGGGTACTGTTAGAGCCTCTCAGGAGACAGCTATATCAGGCTCCTGTCAGCCAGCACTTGCTGGCATCCACAATAGTGTCTGGGTTTGATGACTGAATATGGAAAGGATTCCCAGGTGTAACAGTCTCTAAATTATCCTTCCTTCAGTCTCTGCTCCATAGTTTGTCTCGGCAACTCCTTCCATGGGTATTTTGCTCCCCCTTCTAAGAAGGAACGAAACATCCACACTTTGGTATTCCTTCTTCTTGAGTTTCTTGTGGTTTGTGGATTGTATTTTGGGTATTCTGAGCTTCTGGGCTAATATGCACTTATCAGAGAGAGTGCATGCTATGTATGTTCTTTTGTGATTGAGTTACCTCACTCAGGATGATATTCTTCAGATCCATCCATTTCCCTAAGAATTTCATAAATCATTGTTTTCAATAGCTGAGTAGTACTCCATTATGTAGACATACTACATTTTCTGTATCCATTCCTCTGTTGAGGGACATCTGGGTTGTTTCCAGTTTCTGGCTATTATAAATAAGTCTGCTATGAACATAGTGGCGCATGTGTCCTTATTACATGTTGGAGCATCTTCTGGGTATATGCCTAGGAGTTGTATAGCCAGGTCCTTTGGTAGTACTATGTCCAGTTTCCCGAGGAACCACCAAACTGATTTCCAGAGGGTTGAACCAGCTTGCCATTCCACCAGCAATGAAGGAGTGTTCCCCTTTCTCCACAACCTCTCCAGCATCTGCTATCACTTGAGTTTTTGATCTTAGCCATTCTGACTGGTGTGA
>NW_022196904.1:112726163-112731522 GCF_008632895.1 Mastomys coucha
TTCTTTCTCAGCCTATTTATCCTTTGTGTAGAGGAAGGCCACTGATTTGCTTGAGTTAATTTTATATCTGGCTACTTTGCTGAAGTTGTTTATCAGGTTTAGAAGTTCACTGGTGGAATTTTTGGGGTCACTTAAGTATATGATCATATCATCTGCAAATAGTGATAATTTGACGTCTTCCTTTCCAATGTGGATCCCTTTGATCTCCTTTTCTTGTCTAATTGCTCTTTGAATAGGTAGGGAGAGAGTGGGCAGCCTTGCCTAGTTCCTGATTTTAATGGGATTGCTTCAAGTTTCTCTCCATTTAGTTTGATGTTAGCTACTGGTTTGCTGTATATTGCTTTTACTATGTTTAAGTATGGGTCTTGAATTCCTGATCTTTCCAAGACTTTTATCATGAAGGGGTGCTGGATTTTGTCAAATGCTTTCTCAGCATCCAATTAGATGATCTTATGATTTTTTTCTTTGAGTTTATTTATGTAGTGGATTAAATTGATGGATTTCTGTATATTGAACCATCCCTGCATCCCTGGGATGAAGCCTACTTGATCATGATAGATTGATAATTTTGATGTGTTCTTGGATTTGGTTTGCAAGAATTTTATTGAGTATTTTTGCATTGATATTCATAAGGAAATTGTTTGAAGTTTTCTTTCTTTGTTAGATCTTTGTGTGTATAAAAGTAATTGTAGCTTCATAGAATGAATTGGGTAGAATACTTTCTGTTTCTGTTTTGTGGAATAGTTTGAGGAGTATTGGTATTAGGTCTTCTTTGAAGGTCTGATAAAACTCTGCACTAAACCCATCTGGTCCTGGGCTTTTTTTGGTTGGGAGACTATTAATGATTTTTTTCTATTTCGTTAGCGGATATGAGACTGTTTAGATTATTTATCTGAATTTAATTTACTTTGGTAGCTGGTATCTGTCTAGAAAATTGTCCATTTTATCTAGGTTTTCCAGTTTTGTTGAGTATAGTCTTTTGTAGTAGGTCCTGATGATTTTTTTTGATTTCCTCAGTTTCTGTTGTTATGTCTCCCTTTTCATTTCTGATATTGTTAATTAGGATACTGCCTCTGTGCCCTCTAGTTAGTCTGGCTAAGGGTTTATCTATTTTGTTGATTTTCTCAAAGAACCAGTTCCTGGTTTGGTTGATTCTTTGTATAGTTCTTTTTGTTTCCATTTGGTTGATTTTAGCCCTGAGTTTGATTATTTCCTGCCTTTGACTCCTCTTGGGTGAATTTGCTTCTTTTTGTTATAGAGCTTTCAGATGTACTGTCAAATTGCTGGTGTATGCTCTCTCCAGTTTCTTTTTCGAGGCACTTAGCGCTACAAGTTTTCCTCTGAGGACTGTGTTCATTGTGTCCTATAAATTTTGGTATGCTGTGGCTTCATTTTCATTAAACTCTAGAAAGTCTTTAATTTCTTTCTTTATTTCATCCTTGACTAAGTTATCATTGCGTAGAGTGTTGTTAAGCTTCCACGTGGAAGCTTATGTGGACTTATTCCATGACAAAACCAAATTTACACAATAGCTTTCCACAAATCTAGCCCTTCAAAGATAATAAATGGAAAGCTCCAACTCCAACACAAAACTCCTCTAGACTACATCCTAGAAAAAGCAAGAAAGTAATCTTCCAACAAAACTAAAAGAAGCTAGCCACATGAACAGAATTTCAACTTTAACAACAAAAATAACAGGCAGCAACAATTACTTTTCCTTAATAGCTATTGATATCAATGGACTCATTTCCCCAATAAAAAGACATAGGCTATCAGACTGAGTACATAAACAGGACCCAACATTTTGTTACATTCAGGAAACCCACCTCAGTGACAAAGACAGACAGTACCTCAGAATAAAAGGCTGGAGAACAATTTTCCAAGCAAATGGTCCAAAGAAACAAGCTGGAGCAGCCATTTAAGTCATTTTGTAATGGTTGAAAAGAAGCAAGCACTGGCTTTAGAGTCTTATTGAAGATCTGACTTCCCACTTACTGCTTAGGTGTTTGGGTAACTGAGTTAAGCCTCCAAAGCTCCCACGGGGAAAGGACTGTATCAACATCCAAGGTCCACTTCCAGTGTTAAGGAGGAAAATGCATTTCATACTGACCTTAGCTTAGGACACTACCACTTGAGATCAGGAACCCCAAAACATTAATTTTAGAACACTCAGTCACTATATCATAAGCCTGAGTAGACTGGGAAGGTGTGGGAAGAGGGTGGGATGGAGAGAGGGCTTACAATGTGTATGACTTTCTAATGTATCAACAGCTAATATTTGTGCTTGTGCTAAATGTCAAGTCATAGAAGGACTTGTTTCACTTCACGGCCATCCCCCGGAAGAAAGGATGAGTATTATTTATTGTAAATCCTGCGGAACAGGTGTGCACACTGTAAGCATGAGAACATTGGAGCACTTGCTTCATGTTATCATGGAGGACGTGGATGGTAACTAGGAACCTACTACCTACACCTGCACTACATTGTTTCTCTAGCACTCACAGGAGTTTCTTGTGCTCAGTGCTATTGACATCTTGACTGGGTAACTGTCCTGGAAGTTACAGGTTGTTTAGAAGCATTCAGTGGCAGACCCATCATCCCACTCCAGCTATGAACACCTTAGATGTCTCCAGGTTTTACAGTAGGAGGGAGCGGCATTGATTTGAAGGCTCAGCCATTTGCCACCTGTGTGAACTCAGACAAATCACTTAGCTTTTCTGAGGCTCAATCACTTCACACAAAAGAAAGGCATTTTCTTTTATTTATTTAGCATTTTCATTTTTTAGATCAGGAGTCTAAAATAAAATGATACATGTGATGTTCCTGAACATAGTAAGTGCTCAATAAACAGTGGCACGATGCTAATTAATGCTCAGTTGTATTACGATGGATATGCTGCTTTATGTACTCATATACCCTCTTTAAGCCTATGACACAAATGGGGATTATGATCATGATATTGGAAAACCATAGCATAGAGAAACATGGCAATCACCCAGATAAATTACATGCAATTTACATAATCTCTCTCTAGTTGTTTACTTCTGTAAAATGGAATGGAAATCCTCTTTCATTTATGGAAATCGGAGCAGTCTTCCCACCTCCACAATGATGATAGTGGGTAACATTTATTGAGTCTTTACAATAGATCAGAAACTGTGCTTAACTTCTTTTTCATTCAGGTATTATTTGTTCTTTACAAAAATCCTGCAATTATCCTGGTAGTGGGTTGATTTTAGTAATGGTCCACATTTGTGTCTGCCTGGCACTCTTTGTCTATGTGCTCTATATTCATTCCTTTTGGTGGATGTCTTCCCACACTCATGATGATGGGCTTGATCACATGACTGCTTTGCCTATGGGAGGCTGAGAGACATGATGAGAAGAAAGACTTGGAAAGAGTCAATGTGCTGGGACTTGGCTTCCTGCTGCTTTTGAAATCCTGAGCTGTTTTGGGAACAAACCCAGACTACCCTGCTGGAGAATGGCTGTCTTTGCTTCCAACCAGCCTGTACCCCCAAACTAGTGGCTGATTCCAGCTGCATGAAGGATGCTCACTAAGACCAGAAGAGCTCCCCAAATTAGCCAGGCCTCAATTACCACCCTAGAATCATAATGTAAGAAGTAGGGGTTGATTTCAGCTCCTGTATGTGGCATGCTTTACTGAGGGCACAGGAAATGCTAATGGAAATCATTCCTTTTCAAATGAGGGTGTATTGGGCCTAAGAGGTTAAAAGTGTTTCTTTGCCAGCAAATCATAGCAAATGGGAAATGAGCTGGTTGATGCTGGCATTCACACTGGGGAGATGAATTTGGGTGTAATAAAGACAGAACACAAACCAAGCAAGAAGATCCCAGTAGGCAGAGGTAATTTTGGGGAGAGTGGAAGGAAGTTGGTAAGGGAGTGCTCAGCTGCATTCTCTACCTTTCATAAGTGATCAGGAAGAGCTTTCCAGCAAGAGAAGAGCTATCTGCAGAGATAACAGGACACATGTCTGAGTTTCTCAGACCCTTGGCAGACAAAAAAAGATGGAGGAAGATCCCAATCACAGCCCAAGAGATGATCAAGGTTGTGCCACAGCATTCCCTGGTAGAAGTTCAAGGTGAAATCTGTCTTCTGCTACAGTTTTTAATCTCCACTTTCCCATTATGTTAGCTATTCTGAGCATCTCCTTTCCTCAACAATAGAATCTCTGTGTGGCTTCCACAGAGTAGTAGGAAATGGAGAGGTTGTTCCTCCTCCTAGGTTGTCTTCCCAGTGCTCCCCAGCCTTCAGAGGAAAGAGTACACTCATCACATTCATTAGTATGCACAGTGTGAGTGGGGTTGGCACCAGTGGGTGTGGCCACTCTAAAACATGTGCAGGTACTGGGATTCTTTCTTCTCACCCTTTCAAGGAAGAGTCAGGGTCCACACTGAGGAGGAAGACTGTCTACCTGTTGTTTCTCTATTTTCTTTCTTCTACCTTGGCATTTGGTTGTGTTCACAGCTAGTTCTCAGATGTTAGATGGCACTATTTTTTTTCCTCCATTTAAAAAAACTGGCAGAAAGACTGGGGTCTACAACTTCCTGCAAGCTGGGAATAGTGGTTCACACTGGCCACCGAGGACCTTGGTGGGGCTGAGGCCACGAATTTTGTGAGAGTCAGACCAGCTAAGGTTACACAGTGAGAGTCAGACCAGCTTGGGGTATGTAGGGAGACTGTTTAACAAACAAACCAAGCCGGGTGGTGGTGGCGCACGCCTTTAATCCCAACACTTGGGAGGTAGAGGCAGGCGGATTTCTGAGTTCGAGGCCAGCCTGGTCTTTCCAGGACAGCCAGGACTACACAGAGAAACCCTGTCTCGAAAAACCAAAAAACCAAAAAACCAAAAAACCAAAACCAAAACCAAAAAACCCAAAAGGAAAGCAAAAATAAACCCAACAACACACAACACAAACCAAACTCACGGCTGAGCAACACCAAGAACACCCATGTACATCTTGCAAGGTGGAGCCATCCATACCCTTCCAGCTCCTCTTTGGGACTCAGCCCCCAGGGAAGAGGAACTCTTCCTTTGTTTCCTGTAGGACTTTTAAACTCACTGTACTGCATTGTGATGCAGTTCACAGCGGGCTTCTTTCTCCTCCAGACTGTTCAGTCTACTGAGGCTTTTAACTGTTATGTCTTCATTTTCCAGCCCCACAGTATAGACAGTATAATACATACGTGTCGAGAGTTCCTTCAGTGAAGACCTGTGTTCAAATCCAGACTTAGCCTCCTGGCTGCCTGACAATGGTGTGTGTGGGGAGATTTTTTGAGACTTAACTTCTGAACTTCTGTCAAGAAGATATTGGATCTAAGTGAGGCTATCTGACA
>NW_022196904.1:112731532-112750362 GCF_008632895.1 Mastomys coucha
AAGGAAGTGAATTCAAACATTGCCAGAGTCCTGGGACAGTGTAAACACCACAATGAGGTTATTTTTCCTTTTCCATGCTAGTTCAGGTGTCAGTGGGGGTGGAAGGCTGGGCTACACGGGATGTCCCAGATCACTGGGTTGGGTCTTCTGCAATTTCATCTCATGCTCCTCATTTGCATGTATCTATTCTCCCAATAAAGCACCACAGAGGCCCCTTTTCTCTTTTACTCTTATCAATCCCTGGCTTTCCTAGGTGCTTTCTCTGTAATGAATGACTACAGAATTGCTAGGGCCAGAGCAGGTTGGTTTTTCTTGGATACCCTTCTGAATTTGTAACCTTAGTTGCCATCTGCATGACCCTGAAGGTTAATTAAGCATTCTGTAAGGAAAGTAGCCCTTTAAAAAATGGTTCTAATGCAGCCATGATTGAGAAAAGCCACTTACCATTGCACTGCAGTCCTGCCTCCTTGTCTGTGGTCCAGCTAGCAGCTGCCCATGACCTTGGCAAAGAGGAGGCAGCTTGCCTTGATCCAAGTCAATTACCAGGAGACGACCTCTGAAACTTGGTTAAATAAAGTTTCTCATTCCTGTTTCTTTCTCTCCCCAACCCCTTTTTAAGCTTAGCAGACAAAGCATTTGCTGGGGATATCAAGGACAAATACGCACAGCGATGGAGGAGAGAGTTCAGTTTTCCTGGGGAGGGGCTGTGCATCTGCCCACCAACGTGCATACTCTACCTTCTCACACAGAGCTTCAAAAACCTGGCTCCAGAGAGCTGCTTAGACACTGCTCGGCCGGTTGGTTAGCACATAATGGAACACTTGCTTTCAGACTTATAAATATTTTAACTCTTCTTTCACATTGGATCCCCTGTTTCAAAGCTAAACTCTTCTTACTTTGTTACTAGAATTGCACTTTCTGCGTCACATCGGAGCAGGTTTCCTTTCTGCCTAAGGCTTGCATTAGGGGGAAATAGGTCTTCCTCTCTCTTCCCTTTTTCTGCCCTTAAAGGCCCAGTTCTTAAGTTCCTTTGTTGAGCAATATTTTACTTACTTCTCACTGTTTGTACTTTCATAGGGAGGTTAATTCAGCAGAGAGCAGTGGGTTCTTTCTCAGCCTCTGCACTAAGACGCATGTGTATACACAGACACACAGATGTAGAGAGATAGGTTCACACTCTACATTTAGAGATATGGGGACCACGGAAAGCTGTTTTCTCTATAGTAGTCATTAATGCCTTATCTGTTGAACTAACCACCTGTGTATGTAGGAGAAAGACACCATTGCATAGAACAGGTAACATATAAACATTACAGAGCCATCTGAGAGCCTAGAATGTAGTATGGTGAGAAGAATGCAGATGGAGTATAGCTGAAAACTGGGATTGTCTGAGAAGGTGGTGGGAAATGAGGTGAGGAGACAAGTGGGCTTCATTTGAGCAATCTTTGCATATTGGAATAAAGTACTGAGTTTGATAGCAGGGAAAATGACTCAGGAGGTAAAGCCCCTGCCATGCAGGCATGAAGACCTGAGCTTGGATCCCAAGTACCCACATAAAAGCTGTGCATGGTGGGGTGTATCTGTATCCCTAGCACTGGGGAGTTAGAGCCAGGCAGACCCCTGGATCTCACTAGCCAACCAGTCTAGCTACTCAGTGAGTTCTGGACTCAAAACCCTGGCTAAAATGTATGAGTACACTGTACATTTGTGCACTCATGCATACACACACACACACACACACACACACACACACACACAGACACAGACACAGACTCACACAGACACACACAGGCACATACATACACACACACAGACTCAGACACACACACACATAGAGAGAGACACGACACAGACACACACACACACAGACACACACAGGCACATACACACACACACACACACACACACACAGAGACAAGACACACAGACACACACACACAGACACACACAGGCACATACATACACACACACACACAGAGACACAGAGACACACAGGCACATACATACACACAGACACAGACACACACACACACACACACAGACACACACATGCACATACATACACAAACACAGACACAGACATGAAAATCTGAGCTTGAAATCAGAAGAAGATATTCTGTACTCTTTCTTTTTTTCTTTTTTCTTTTTGTTCTTTGTTTTTTGTTTTTTGTTTTTTTGTTTTTTTGTTTGTTTTTTTTTGGAGACAGGGTTTCTCTGTGTATCCCTGGCTGTCCTGGAACTCACTCTGTAGACCAGGCTGACCTTGAACTCAGAAATCCTCCTGCCTCTGCCTCCCAAGTGCTGGGATTAAAGGTGTGCCCCACCACTGCCTGGCTCTGTACTCCTTCAATTGGCCCAATCATGAATAAAATTCTCATATATTTTTGAAAAACAAGCCAATAAAAAGATTAAAAAAAATCAAGCCTAAAACCCAAATGAGGACTACATGTCACATGGATATGTCAGCCATATAGATACATAAAATGAGGGCTCAGACAGGCAAAGATGTGAGTGACTGAATTCTAGACCTCCATTCAGTCAGGACTTTGTAGGTCTGGCTTGGCAGCTTAAAGCTTTGTAGGTAATTCTCTGCATATCACCTACTCTAACTGATGGGTCCATTGGGCCATAATGATTTTTTTTTTATGGGGACAAATACTTTCCCCCATTGCTTTCAAAAATAGTGTTTTAAATTCTGGTAGATGTTGCTCAACACAGAATCCTATCAGCCAGTATTTAGGGTTTTCTATGAAAACTTCTTCAGTACTTCTGGGAGATCACAAGTCCTTCTTCCTTATACCCACAGGATTAAGGCTCTCATTTAAGCATTACAGAAGTTATCATAACCCATTGCTAAATGTGGTAGGATGTATTGCTTAAGAATACATCATTCCAACCAGAATACCTGCTCTTACATCCCAAGTATCATTTATTAACCACGAATTAGTTACTTTATCTTTTTTTGTCTTAGTTTCCTTGTCTGCAGATTGGAGACATGATCCCTACAGCACATCGTTATAGGGGTAAAATGAGATGAGATGGAAAAATACACAGAAATAAGTATTTACTAAGCACTCAGTAAAAGTTGCCATGACTTTTCAAGCTATCTGATTCCTTCAAGTTTCCTGTCATCCCATAGATTACTTGAAAAGATAATATGACTTAAGTAGCATATTGGAATAAATGTAAGAGAGTGCATGTATTTGACATGACCACGATGAAGGGCCTAACAACATCCCTCAAGACTTTCCTGGTTGGTCTGATGGCTGGGGGGATTACATTTGTATCTCATTTGCCACCCATGTCATAGGGTGAGACCATGCCCTTTAGGTTGCAGATAGGGAAACTGAGGCCAGAAACACAAACACATTGTTCCTCTGGTTGTATAACAGCCTGAAACCTCCATCAGTACCTTTCTGGGCATTGAATTTGTCTAAGGTTCTGTTTAATAGTTAGAGTCATTTGGGAAGGAGGAACCCCAACGGAGAAAATGCCCCCACCAGATTGCCCTATGGGAAATCCTGGAAAGGATTTAACGATTCATGTGGAAGGGCCAACCCAATTGTGGGCAGTGCCATCCCTGGGCTGGTGGTCCTGTGTGTTAGAAGAACACATGCTGAGTAGGGCATGAGAAATCAGCCAGTAAGCAGCACCCCTCATGGTCCGAGTCAGCTCCTATTGTCAGGTTCCTGCCTTGAGTTCCTGCCCTGGCTTCTTTAGATGGTGTACTATAATGTGGAAGTGTAAGGGAAGGAAACCATCCTCGCCATCAACTTGCTTTCTGTGAGGTTTTATAAAAGCAGTAGAAGCTGTGACTAAAAGAGTAGGTCTATCAAATATTGGCTCATTAGAGCAAAATTGCTTACATGCAGCTCACTAAAAATTGCTGTCGTCCCGCATATGTAGGGGAATGATAGTGTTGCTGGTTAATCCAAGAATAATTCTAAGACAATTGAGCTTCATGGCTTCATTACCATGGGTTCTGGCCTCACCTTCAGAAAGTGTGTGTGTGTGTGTGTGTGTGTGTGTGTGTGTGTGTGTATGTGTATGTGTGTGTGTATGTGTGTTTGTTTCAATTTAGAAACTGCCCTGGATGGAGGAAGGTCAGTCAGCTTTTATTCCCCCTTTGCCTTCTCTTTCCCACAGGATCAGGTCTGCAGTGGGATTCTTGTCCCCCACAGCAGTCTCTCTCCTGGAGTTCTCCATAGCAGCTTCTGTTAAGTGCAGAGGCAGCAGGATACCCAAGGCCCATAATGTTTTTTAGTTCTTTACTGAGGGTAGAGAAAGCCCTGAGACAAATGGCTCTGTGAAAAAGACAAACACCAAGCAGATGCAACAATTGCTTACAGCTTAGAACCAGCAGCCCTTATTTTAAAGCATGTGCCTCAGAGGAGGACAGCAGTGTGTGCAGCATGGCTTCTGTCCTCCCACTGTGGCACTGGAAGAAATGTACTTTGGTTTCTCACAACCGCATGGCAATTTCATGCGACAGCCCAAAGACAGCAAAACCCAGAGAGCTGTGCCCTCTCTCTTTTGTTCCTGGTGCTCTTCTATTTAGAAGATGTCAACTGAGCGATGCTTGTGACTGTTGCTGGCCCTCTGGAAATTTAAATGGGATCCGTGCTTGGTTGTATTAACCAAAAGAGGAACATTCTGTGTGGATTTTGAAGAAATGTATTTCTTCTCTTCTATCCTTGGTTGGCTACAATTAAGAATATGATATAACATAATTAATAATAACATATAACAATATATTACTATCATATAAAATACAAAAGATATTATTATGTGTAATATATTAAATATGCTATATATAAAATTCTATTATTGAGATATTGTCAATTACACAATTAATAATAATATAAGATTAACAATATATGAATATAAAATACAATATAATATATAATATATAAAATCCTTGAATAAAAGACTTTTCTTTTTCTAGAGTTGATGTTTCCAAAATTGACCAATAAGAGTGTGTCCTTTGATTTCTAAGCTGGTTTTCCTTTTTAGCTACAGTTTTGAAACCAGACGTGGACAGTAGATTGTAATTCCTTGACCTGCTTTCTTGTTTGCCTTATACTGTATACAGGAAAGTCAGGGTTTACCTGTGCATACTAAAATATGTGTGGAAATCACACTTAATCCCATTAAAAAGCTCAATGAATACAAATGAACACATTTTATACATCTATACAATAAAATTTGATCGTACCTATCTCCAGTCCCCCCCAACAACAATTCCTGGACCCTTCCCCACTTTCATGTCCTCTTCTTATTTGTTTTCAATAACTCACTGAGTTTAATCAGTGATGTTCATAAGTGTGTGGATGTAGAGAACATCTATGAAGCATGGAAAACCTACTGGGGGTCATACCCTTGAAGGACACTGTCTCTTACTTTCCCACTGGCAATCAACTGTCAGTGGCAACTGGTTAGGGGTGGACCTTCCTAATTCCCCTCCCTATCCTTGCAGAATGTTGACTGGCTTCATCATGTACAGAACTTGTGCAGGCAACCACAGCAGTTGGAAGCTTATGTGTGAAGCAGTTCTGTAATTCCCAGAAGATACTCTTTTGTAGCAGCCTTCCCTGTTTGCTGGCTCTTGCAGTCTTCCCTCCCCTTTTCTCAATGTGTACCTTGAGCCTTGAAGGCAGGAAAGTGATCCAGATGTTCCACTCTACCATCATTATTTCTCTGCACTATGACCATGTGTGCATCTCTGTATTAACTAACTAAACTCCATCCACTACACAAACCAGCCTCTCTGATGAGGACTGAGAGCTCACCTAACCTCTCTTGGTAGGAGGTAACTATTTAGAAGGTAGTTTGATAGTATGTTTGTTTAGCCAAATAATAGTAGTAAGGTCTCCCATAGGATCTATTGTCTCCATAGCCTTGGGGTCTTTCCAGGTACACAGTACCAGCCCAATTCTTTCAATGGAGTGGTTTTTAAAATCTAATAAGAAAGCTGTCCATCACCTCCACAACATTCATGCCACTTTGCACCAATAGGCATACCTTGCCAGGCTAATCATTATGAAAGCTGGCAGGAAGCTTACAGGTGAGGAAGCCAGCATGATTTTTCCATGTCCTATGATCAACGTGTGTGGTGTCTTACCATCAAGTACTTTTAGTAACCAAGAGCACTGGCAATAGCCTGTCTTGTTTCCTAGAGTCTCTGGGAACCCTCTGACCAACAACTCAAGTGTAGGTATCCCACATCTAACACTAGAATTTCTGCTCAATAGATTATGGCTTCTTGGAGGAGCATTAGTTCTTCATGTAAGGTAATGGTAATTAAGTGTGTGTGTGTGTGTGTGTGTGCATGTGTGTGTGTGTGTGTGCATGTGTGTGCATGTGCATGTGTGTGTGTATGTGTGCAAGCATATACAATAGTAGGTTTCTGTATGAATTTTCCAAACATCATTAGTCTTAGTTGTCTTTTATCAACCTTCTCCTTTACTTTACCTTCCCAAATGACTTCCCCTGCCAAGCAGGTCTGCATGAAATAATGGAAATCAGACTATAAAGGTAGTCAGCAAGTACTGTATTGTGAGAGAACAGTAGGAAGTCTACACTGCTTCTTTAATCAGTTAAAATGTAAAATAGAGAAAACACAAGACAGTATCTCAAGAAAAATGGAGTAAAACTTTGCCTTCCAAAATGACAGAGCCTTGAGCATTTGAACATGTTTCTGATGTTAACCTTCTCAACATACAAAAATCGATTTCATGAGTCATGAGGATAGAGTGATTAGTTCATGGAGCTGGATCAGTATTAGTCCATAATAGTCAAGGGGCTGGATCACATGCTGGACAATCTGAACAAAGAGAAACTTGGCCATCAAGACTTATTCTCATAAATGGATAGAGATGTCAACCTCCATAAAGTCCAGCTTTCCAGTTAGAAGGACGTATACACAAAATTCAGATCAGTACTAGAAAAATCAAGACCTAGGTTATCTATAGTAGTCTACATAATTTTCACTAGTAGTCTAAGCCCATCTAATTTTAGTGTTAACTATAAAAACAAAAGCAATAAACAAGAAGCTGAAAATTTATGTCACTCTCTCCTTCACAGTAAAGACTGCATGTGTGTGTGTATGTGTGTGTGCACATGTGTATGTGTGTGTGCATGTGTGTATGTCAGTGTGTGTGTGCATGTGTGTATGTGTGTGAAGAGGAGGCAGGAGAACGAGGGAGGAGAGAGGCAATTGAAGAGAGAGATGGGAAGAAGAGAGGGGAGAAGGGAGAAGGGAAGGGGAGGGGGAGGGGAGAGGGGAGTAAGAAGAGGGGAGGAGAGAGACAGAGAGAAAGAGAGAGAAGAGGGGGAAATGAGGAGGAAGAGGAGGAGGAAGAGGAAGAGGAGGACAAGAGAGAGGAGGAAGAAGACGAGGAGAAGGAAATATGAATGAAAATCACAGTATCTCCAGGCCAGCAATTCCAATGAATATATTCTTTTTTCTCTTTCTTTTTAATTTTTATTGGATATTTTCTTTATTTACATTACAAATGTCAGAATTTAGTTGAAAGCTTTAGGATGCCATGTGTCTTATGACCATCATTGAGCCAATCCTTTTGGTTATGGGAGTGGAACACTCTGACACTCTTTACGACATCTTTAGGACGTCTCTCCAAATCATCTACTGAGAAAAGGCAAGAGCCGCTCTCTAAAGGAGACATGTGCCAGATGGAAATTCTGTGATCACTACTGGATACGTTCTTTTTGCTTGGAAGATGGAGGAAGGTTCTAGAAAACAACACCTTTCAAATGTCCTCTCCAAAAGTGTGTGCTGGCTGATGTCTGGAGACCACCAACATTATAAGGACTCAGAGGAGCTGAGCTCTAAGCTCGCCTCAAGGGAAACTAGAGACCAGGATCAGATGCCAGTTACTGGTGGGAGACTGGCTTTGCTACCTGCACTGAGATGTGGGAGCCCTCATCGGCCTCAAGATCCCAAGTATCTTCTCTCTGCTAGTCTCAGCCGGATGCTAACCCTTGAAAAGAGCCTGAGATGCAGTTATCCAGTTGCTTCACACATGTCTCTTCAGCCTGTGAGCCGGGGCCATGTTTGTGTTCAGTTTGGGAAGTGGCCTCAGCCCAGCAGCCTGTGGTGGGATACAGAGAAGTGTACAATTAGCAATTAACAGCTTCATCTCCGTTCACATGGAGGAGACATAATTAGCTGGTTCCATCTGTTACTGATACCTGCAGGAGTCAGTCAGTCACACTTCAGCCAGATATTATTCAGAGTAGGAGGGTTTGAGAAGGAAACATTGCAAAAATAGCTCACACTTTTGTTGCTGCAGACATCTCCCCCACTCCCCCCAAGCCCTGTGGATTCAGTTTCCAACTTCGCTTCCTTCAGGTGTATAGGGTTTGCTGTCAGTTGGCAAGGAAAGGTGTGGGCCAAAGAATGAGGAAGCTGATGGTATGTAAGATTTCCCCATGAGCTGAGAGCTTGGGTTTAAATGGCTTGGTACCCATATTTTGTCAGTAGTGGGGGTACTAATCTAGTTGGCGTTATGTCCCAATAGAGTAGCTGAATTCAGAGAGCAACAGGGAAGGTACTTTTAGAGAAAAAAAAAATTCAGTTTTGGAGGTACCAGAAACTAAGCCAATGGCTCTGGGTCCAGTTGAGTAAGTAGGTTGCCCAAAGTTACTCAGCTAGGGACAAGAAGAGCTGGGATTTGCACCCTAAGCCTTTCCTCCCCTCCCTTATTCACCTTCCCCTCCCCTTTCCTCTGCCTTTCTTCTTCTCCCCCTCCCTTCATCCCAGTCTCTCTCCTCCCTCCTTTCTCTGCCCTCCCTGCCTTTCTTTGTAAGATAGGGTTTCTCTACATGGCCTAGGTTGGTCTCAGAATTACAGTGCTTTCTGAATTCGCCTTTCTGAGTGTGGAGTTTACAGGCATATGGCACCACACCAGCTCTAGGTTTATTTTCAAAATTGCTATAATATACAGATACCATGGTTTCATGGGAATTATAAAAAGCTATAGTAAGTTTGTTTGTCTATTTATTTATTAGGCCAGAGTAGCCATGCAAAAATGAGCTGTTTAAAAGAAATATTTCTATTTTCATAATTAATGCTTTTAATGTAAAAAAGGTAGGTTGTACTATAGTTGGGATAGTCATATGGTAATTACTGGATTCATGAAATATTAATTCATAGTACACTACCAGGGTAGAGCCTGAATGTATCTTCAGAGTCTCAACAGGTGGCATCTACAGAACAAGATGATTGAAGGATAATTCATTTTCAAGAGAATTTTTGGCAGATGTGTGATAGTAGGGGATCCATAAAAGACAATGAAGTTATCTGGGCTGGTAGCAGCCTGCCAGCTATTACTACTGTGAAGCTGACGGGTTAGGGAGAGGGAGAGAGATAGAGAGGGAGGAAGTGGGGAGGGAGAGACAGGTGCAGTGCGAATGCATTGGGAATAGTATTCATCTGTCTGGAGCTATGATCATGGGAGGTGGCCTCAGAGGTGAGGAAACAGGAAAACACACATCTGACCTTATTGCTCACCCTCCTGGCTTCCCATTAGACATTCTCATTGGCAGAACCCGTCAGAATCTTGAGGGCCTCTGTGGGAGCAAGAGCTAGGCTGTGTAAGTGGAGGCTCCACTTACAGGGGCAGGGTTAGGCTTGGAGCAATTGCATGGCTCTCTGAGCCCAGGCTTCCTTGAATACAGCACCCAGCACCTTTTGTCTCATCCTCATCTCAGCCAGAGGCTGGGGTCTGCTAATGAGCCTAGGAAGCTTAGCTTTTAGCAGTCATAATTCCATGGGGAAAGGAGAGAACGGATCCATGGGAGAACCGAAAGTTTCCTAGCATAGCAAAAGATTTTCAGTTTGAGATAAACATTGTTCCCGTCTGTCTTTTTCAGGTGTTATGATTTTTCAACTTCATTTGGAAAGTCAGAAATCTGAAAAGGAGACACTCTTAACATCTCCTTTTGACCTGGGGTAACCCTGATAAAAGTTTAGAAGCTATTTGAAACCCAGCTCTGCACCTTTAGGAATGTGGGCTTCTGGAGAGGAAGAGGAACCTGTGTAGACTGCTCCTGGGGCTTAGACCGTTTCCGGTCAAGCACACTTCTATCTCAGTGCATTTATTTCCCTTTCAACTCAGCTTTTCCCACTAGCTCCCGATCCTCTAATTTAGATATTCCTTTTCCTTCAGTCCTTTTGAACATCTAATCTTCTTTCCAAATACTTTAGTTCTCCCATTTCTTCTCCTTCTGTCCACTGTCATTTGCCTGAGCCTTGTATGTCTGTCCTTGCCAGTCCATCTACCTTGTGAATTTTTCCTATGGCCTTTGTACTGTATTGGTCAACACCTAAGACCTTGACACACACAGAACTCCACGTCCTGTTCTGTGTTTCTCCTTTCCTCCTACACATTGAATTTCTGTAGATCAATAGGGACTAAGTTTAACTGAAGTATTTTGCTTTGCAAAATAAGCATTGCTTTGTTTCTAATAATAAAAAAAAAAGTTCTTGGAGAGGTATAAGGGGTCAGAGAGTTCTAGAGCATACCTTGCTAGCTTGCTTTCTAGCGGAGTGAATTGGTTACTTTTCCAGTTGTCCTTGACCAAACAAGGGAGAGCTTATTTATTTTTGTGCATGGTTTAAACAGGGGAGGATTTGAACAGAATCCATCAAGAGTGGATTCTGTATATTGCAGTGAGAACTTGAGGCAGCTGACTAACAGTCAGAAAGGCAAAGAAGTCAGGCAGAGACAGATCTGTCTTATAACCTTCAAGCCCCACCCTTATGGATCTATGCCTATCAGCTAGACCACTTGCCCAACCAGTGGCCCATCTGAGGACCAAGTGCTCAAACACACGAGACTGTGGGGGACATTTCACTTTCAAGCTGGAACATGGACAGATCCACTTAATTATTGCATTTTTCTTTCTACAAGGCAAACATGTCAGTAGGGAATGAACAGGTCAGCTATTTACAGGAGATTAACAGTTTCATCTCTCAGGACCTGGAGACCCTGGGCCACAATAAAAAGTTGTAGTACATCCAACCAGGGCTGGGGCCATGCTCTTGGTCCCATGAGGTAGCTTTGCCCCCCCCACAAGAGAAAAATGGCCCCAGACATCTCTTTGTCTAGGCAACCCAGAGTAAAGTTCTGGGGTCACTTTGAGTCAGCCAGGCTGCCTGTGTCACAGTGCTAAATTAATAAATGCAATCTTGTAATGGGCAATGATTTGACAGTAGAAAGTACGGACAACAGTGATATTGAAAGAACTGCTTAATGAGGGACGAAAATATCCCAAGAAACTTGCACATTTACTTCAGACTGACCTTCAGCAGGTTTAGGAGCTGCAGTCAGCTGATAAAAGAGTCTTATGTGGTATGCCGAAATATCCCTCAACACTCATGTTAAAAATAGAAAATATAGTGACAATTATATCCAATTTGCCTTTTTGCTTATTGAGAATAATGACTCTCCACACCTGCAATGTGTTATTTGTATAGAAGTGCTTGCAAATATCAGCTAGAAACCCTTTCTTCCATCTTATCATTTAGTATAATTATATGTAAAAATTAGCACAAAATTTAGAATCCAAACGTCAGTTCATAAAAGGAGTTTTTGTCTCATGTTTCTGATTTCTTGCAACTTAGTCAAACTCACACCTGAAAACAACTCATATTTTTTCTTTTATAAATAGTTGAAGCTAAGTCTGCCAGCTATATATACATTTAAAGGGGGATAAGACAAGATAATATGAAGATGGAGACATGTTTTTATAGTGTGCTGTTTACTAATACCATAGTATAATATAGCAATCATCATCATTGTTATTATTATTATTATTTTATGTACATGGGTGTTTTGTGTGCATGTGTGTATGTGTACCACCTGCATGCCTGGTATTCAATGGGGCCAGAAAAGGATGTCAAATACCCTGAAACTGGAGTTGCAGATAGTTGTAAGCCACCATGTAGGTGCTAGGAATCAAATCTGAGACCTCTGGAAGAAGAGTCAGTGCTCTTAATGGCTAGCCATATCTCAAGCCCCTAGAACTCTTTTAAAACTGTCACTTAATTATTTATCAATGATAAAAAAAATCCCAAAGACCTATCATAGTTTCAATTTATTTTTTTCTTTCAGGAAGAGTTTGGAAAAAAGTTTCTGTAGTGGGAAAGGCTTATTCATTTATCAGCTGTTTGCATTCAAGCAACTTGCTTAACCTCTCTGATCCTTAATTTTTTCATTTTTCAAATGGAAAGGTAACACCTCTTTTGCAGGGCACATTTGATGATTACACACAAGATGTGAAGGGCTTTGAACAGAATATGTTCTCATTAATGTTAGCTATCATTATTATTATTGTTGATTCATTCATTCACTTAACACCTTCATCGAGGACCTATCATATGTCAAAGGGTTACTTGAGTTAAAAGCATGAAAGATGAAGTCCCAGCATCCTTGTGTTATATTCAAGATGACAACAGTCTGTGAAGTATGAAAACCAAGCAGAACTTTTCAGCCTATTGATCTGGAGAGATCGTACTGAAAGTCCTAAACACTAGTAATGCTAAGAATTGATAGAATGCAGGATGTCTCCAATGTGCCTGCCACTATGTTGAGTGCTTCCTGTACTGCCACATTAAATACGATACGGGATGTTATTGAATGCCATTAACATCATTGCCACCCTACAGAAGAAAACCCAAGCCTGAAATGATGAGGTAAAGACTAAAGAGTAAAGCTTTACAGAATACTAGGAGTTTGGGTTCAAAGCCTTCACATTTAACACAATACATTGCACTCGGAGTATCTTTTGTTGGGGCCCAGGTCTCACAGGTTAGCCCAGGTTGGCTTTGAACTTGCAGGAGAACTCAGGCTGGCCAGGAACTCACAATCTTCCAGCTTTAGCTTTCCAATATTCTATGATTATAATTGTGTACCACTGCTCTTTCTTGGGGTGTCTTTACTTATTAATGTGTGTGTGTTGCATGTATTCAGGTGTACATACATATTTGTTCATCTGTGTGTGAAGGTCTAAACCTGATACTGGCTGTCTTCTTCAATGGCTCCCCACTTTCCTTATTGATACATGCTTCCTCTCTGAACCCAGAGCCATCAAGTTCAGCCAGTCTAGTCTGCTAGCTCGCCTAAGGATTCTCTCCCCTGCTGAGTGCTGGGACTGTAGGGGCCACCTCACTTGATGTGTATTTATGTGGGTTCTAGGAATCCAGACTCTGGTTCCCAAGCTTTCTCAGAAAGCTCTTTATCCCCTGGCCCCAGGGGGTGTCTTAGATATTAAGGGAACTGTATAGACTTAAGATTATGGGGTTGATTCTTGGAATAATGTTCTGACATGTGGGATGGGGTTGAGGTGGTTGAAATAATGGGTGAAGGTGTTGACTGGGGCAGGGAGGTGAGCACAGATAGGGTGAGTTTTGGAAAGGGAACCAACGCTCGTGAAGTTTTAAAAATATTTTAGGGAAGTGAGGAGCAGGGAGTTAGGAGCTGCTATTTTGAGACTGACAGTGGAATAAGCAATATGCCAGTAGTAAGAGGAAGCCGGCTTAACTTTCCAGGGTACCAGAAATGTGATGGCACTCTTTTCTTGACATTGAACATTGGCTACATGTCTGACAGTTGCTGCTAGAACTGTAATATTATACCGAAGAAGATGCTCTGGCATGAAAAAGTAATTCCACATATTTCCACAGAAAACATCAAATCTGTCTGAAAAAAATGGACCAGTTGTTGGGGCTTGACAAAACCTTCACCACTCAGAATTGTGCTGTCCTGAGGTTTTATGCCAGGTAATCTGAAAAAATTAATCTGTGTAGTAGAACCAACTCAGAGAGAAAATGTTATAAAAAATAACTGGGGTATCCTTGTAAGGAGAGTCACTTTGAAACCCCAGAGGAAATAACCATGAGCATTGTGGATTTGTATGCAAAGTGAGCTGGGAAGAACATGGTTTGACTTGGAAATGTACACATCTACATCCATGTGCCTCTGTCCATCTAACGCAGAGTCCTTGGCAGTGACTCGAGTTTATTTTTTCTGTAGAAGTTTGAGGACACATATAGTTTCAAGCTTACTTAATCCTGTGTATGTAAGGTCTTGGAAGGAGGGAAAGAATCTTAGCATCCATGTGGATTCTGAGGTCACATGGATGCTAAGAGGGTAAACTTGGGTCACAAACTTACCCTCTTAGCAAATGAGGCAGAGTTCTGATATGACAGTCCGGATATGCCAAGGAGCAGTAGTCCTCAAAAGTAGTAATATAAACCTGCTGGTGGGTACAACACTGCCCTGTTTCTCTAAGTTCCTCAAAGCATTGTCTCAAGTGATCAGCATTACTGTCACCTGAGAACTTGAGCATTTCTGGGCTCTAACACAGACTCATGGATCAGAATTTCTGAGATTGAGTGCAGAAGTAATCTTTCTTTCAGTAGCTGTCAGATGATCTTATGTATGCTTAAGTGTGACACTCTTCCATTTGCTGAATTCCTTTTATAGCTCCATACCTAGTTTCTTTCCGCAGTCATTTTATGAAATGTAGTCCGAGATCTAGACAGAGATCATTCATATGTAGAGTGAGACCTTTGCACAAGAAGTTTCATATTTAGAAGCCATAATAATTCCCTTTCTAGTGCTTTGAAAAGACCTCATGACCAAGGCAACCTATGAAAGTTTAGCTGGGCTTAAGGTTCCAGAGGGTTAGCATCTATGATGGAGCAAAGGCACAAAGATAGGTGGCTGGCAGCGACTGAGAGCTCACATATTGATCCATAGCAAAAGGCACACACACACACACACACACACACACACACACACACACACACACACACACACAGAGAGAGAGAGAGAGAGAGAGAGAGAGAGAGGCGCACAGAGAGAGACAGAGAGACAGAGACAGAGACAGAGACAAAGCTATAGAGAGAGTAAGTGTGCTGAGAATGGCTCCAGTCTTTTGAAACCTCAAAGCCCACCCCAGTGATACATCTGCCAATCCTTTTCAAATAGTTCCACTAACTAGGGTCCAGTTATTCAAACATTTGAACCTTTGGGGGCCATTCTTATTCAAACCACCACAGCAGATATTTTCCACGAATACGGACCCAGTGTGATACATCTTATAATTTCATCTTGGTGGCTCAGAAATAGCAAGTTTCTTTTCCATCTTATAATTATTTAAATATGTTTGCTTTGGATCTGTTTACATAATTCTTCAAGAAGCATGGAAAGAGTAGGAGTGTTATTTTTTTTTTCTGCAGCCAAAATACCCGAGAAAACCACTTCCTAAGGCATTTATCATGTCAGTGCTCTCTGCACATGTTAGGAGAGCACTCTGGTGACTTCTGGACTAAGGGCAACCAGAGTGTTGAAAGACACTGTACCTGGGAGAGGGAAATAGCACACTTGGTGGGAAGCCTCATTGCTTAGATGCATAATTTACAGGAAGCTTATGGTAGAGTAACTTCAGGAGAAAGCTCAACCATAACAAACAGGGCTTTTTCAAACCCATTGAGGACTGGCTATGTGGGAGGAGAGAACAGACTTCCCTCTAGTAATCCTGAAATGCTAATCACTGTTGTTTAGAGTCCAGTCAAACAGAGTTTCGTCTCCCAGTGCTGCTAGCAAAAAGTTCAATGGAAAGATCTCTCCTGTGGGCTCTCTGGGTTGTGTGGTGAACTTGGCATCTATGTCTTTTGCAAGCTTGTTCATGAGCAAGGAGCCTGTCTTCCCTGCAGAGATGAGAGTACTGGGTTATGAAGTGGAAATTTCTGTTTTGTTTTTTTTTCCCCCCTTTGGAGACTCAATTGTGTCATGTGATGTTTTTCTGGAAGCTATCCTATGACACGTGGGAGGATGTTTTGCTGAGAATTGACACATGGTGTTTTTTTGGAAGCAACCTGGAAAAAGGGTACGCAATGTTCTTCTAGAGTGGACCCTTGATAGAACATGTGATATTTGGAAAGGGTTTAAATATAACCTAACAGACAGTGGATACAGCTGTGTGGTATTGGTTCACCTTGCCACTCTTTGCTGGTTAACAGTTGCCGTACTTCATAAAGAGAAATCTGCCAAATAATTTCTGGTGTTTTTTTGGGCATCTTCTTGCAGCTTCCATGGACTTGGGCTGATTGGCAGATTCTCAAGGTTTCTTCTGGATCTAACTGTTGCTGATTTGTGAACGATGTTTGGGGGTGGATTGAGCTACCTCTGCTGATTCTTGGGAACTGAACTGCTGATATCCTGACAATGCAGATTGGATTCACCTCAAAGAATTTTTTCTAAACAGGTCCACATTTTCCTTTACCCCATTAACCTTTCCTTTTCAATACTTGTGGTGGGTGGTGGGCAAAGAGGGAGGTTATAGGATTTAAATACACTTATTAAAGTAGGTTTTGGAAAATTCAAGCCTATGAGAGTAGTTCTGAGTGATTTGTTTCCCAGACTCCAGTAATTGTTTTTGTGTGTGTTCTTCTAGATATAGACATTGTTGTCTCCTTTCTGTTTACTATGTGGAATATATTAGTTATCTCATACCTGGGATGGAATGTTACTTAAAGGAAAGAATCTTTTTGTCTCATGGGTTCAAAGGGTCTGGTGTATGGTCGTTGGGCCTCTGCATTTGGGCAGAATATCATGATGAAGAGATAGTTTGACTAAAAAGTTGCTTCACTTCACTGTTTAGACAGGAATTATAGACAGTGAATACAAGAGGAAGCCAGGGCAAGATATACTTTGTGTAAGGACATGCACTCTGTAACCCACTTCCTCCAACTACCACCATCTACTTTCACCTTCCCTCACATGCCGTTGTTAATGATACATCAACAAACATCCATTTGTTAGGTCCAGATCATCATGATTGTTCCTGGAAACATTCTCATTGACACATGCAAAGGTGAGCTTTGCCAACATTCTAGAAATTCTTAGTCTAATCAGCATCAGCCATCACAAAGTTTTTGGCATTTCTCTGAGATTTTCTATTTTATTATACTACATAAAACTGAAGTTCCTGTGGATTCCCTGTTCATGCTTTACTAGTGTCTTGAGCAGGTCATTATTACTGATTTGGGTAAGTTTATTTTGTCTGTGACATATTCCAGGGTACTGTTGACTTATAGGACAGAGTTCCATGTGAGCTGAGTCACTAAGATTACAATTATGCTGCACAGTCTAGCCATGTGTCAGCTGCCTGCACTCTGGGTGTTGAGTAGGGACACTGTAGTTTCTCTAACATGCTGACTATAGGTAGCTCTCTAACTGAACTAAACAGCTGTGAGGGCTAGAGGACTCTCCTGTAGTTGGGACTGCTGATATCTATGGTGATGAAGTCCTCTGTGGCCCTCTGGTTTACACTATCTCCTGCTCTGAGGAGACCCCTGGACCCAGATCTGGGGTGATTATAGGTGGACTCTGTTCTTCTTTCACAAGTCTTCACTGCCTACAGGGCTATCATATGTCTGTCTCCCTTTGCAATCTAGAGCCATGTTGTCATCACTAATGAAGGCATACATTTGTTTGGTTTCTCTTTGTGGAGGGATAAGGGATGGGCACCTCTACTCTGCTGTCTTCAAGTCCTCTTAGTTGCCTTTTGTAAACTTACTTTTATCTCATTCCTTAATGTTAGCTTTTACCCCTGAAATGATCAGTTAAATTCTTTCCCAGGATGCCACTTAATCATTATCAACTCATCCTTGTTCCTGGGTCTGTCTCTGTATTACTCAGATCAGTGCCTACAACTTTGGAGAAAGCTTCAACCTCTTTTCAAAGTACCCATGAATTTTTCAATAGCATACACTGTGGTAGTTTCAATGTAAGTGGCCCCCAAAGGCCCATAAAGAGTGGCATTATTAGGATGTGTGGCCTTGTTGAAATGGATGTGGCCTTGTTGGAGGGAGTAAGTCACTGTAGGGTCAGGCTTTGAGGTCTCCTATGCTCAATCTCTACCACTGTGGAATTTCATTCCCCTTCTGATTAAGATGTAGAATTCTTGGCTCCTCTAGCACTAAATCTACCTTCACACTGCCTTGCTTCCTGCCATGATGATAACGGATTAGACTTCAGAAACTGTAAGCCAGCTCCAACTAAATGTTTTCCTTTATAAGAGTTGTCTTGGTCATGGTGTCTCTTCACAGCAATAAAGCCCAAACTAAGTCATACACATTATTTCTTTTTAGCATCTTTGTTGAGGAATAGTTGGCCAAATATAAATACACTGGATACTCTGAATATGTTGATGAATTTTGACATTCATTCTTGTGAATCTGCTAGCCCACTAAGATAAGGAATGTGGTGATTGTCTTGAGATGTCTCCACACATGGCTTTTTCTAATTCAGTCCTTTGGTCCCTTCCCTGCCATCCCCTCAGGCAATACTGATTTGCTTTCTCACATTATACATCAGTTAGTATTCCAAATTTTTTATTTAAATAGTATACATTCTTTTTTACTCAGTGTAATCATTTTAAAATTCATTCACCATATATGTGTTATATGTATAAACCATTCTTTTTAAAAGATACTGTTTTATGGCTCAGAGATTTTTCCATTGTATGACTACTTCAAAGTATAGACATCTGCTTTATAGTTTTGGACCAGTGCTAATAAAGCTGGTCATCATTGTATACTTGTCTTCATGGCAGCGTGTGCTTTAATTTATCTCTAAATACCTAGAAATAGAATAGCTGGATCTTGGGGGTAGAAATATGTTGACTTTTAAGAAGCTGTGAACTTGAGTTGACTGTATTGTTTTAATTTGTCAGAGTACAAACTCCTCCACACCCTTATAAACACAAGGAGAGAGAGAGAGAGAGAGAGAGAGAGA
>NW_022196904.1:112750372-112753274 GCF_008632895.1 Mastomys coucha
CAGAGACAGAGACAGAGACAGAGAGACAGAGACAGGGAGAGAGGGAGAGAGAGAGACAGAAAGAGACAGAGAGAGACAAAGAGAGAGAGAGAGACACACACACACACAGAGCCAGCACACTGCACTTGTAGAAATGAGAGGACAATCTCAGGTTCCAGTCCCTGCTTCCATCTTGTTTTATACTGGGTCTCCTTTTCATTTGCTCAAAGTGAATGCCGAGTTAGCTGGTCTGTGCACTTCCGAGAATTCTCTTGTTTGTCCTATTTCCTGGTAGGTGTGCTAAGGATACAGCTCTGGGCCTCCATGCTCAGCTTTTACACGAGTCCTGAGGTTTCACACTTGGCTTGCAAATACTTTTCCACACCTAGTCATTCCCCCCCACCCCATGACTGGGATTCTTGAATTCTATCTACTGTGATAGATATAGAAATCTGTCACACTGTGGTTTTCAGTTTTCTAATGATGTTGGGTATGTTTTAATATGCTTGGCTTATATCTGTGTATCTCCTTTGATAAAAATATCTGTTCAAAAATATTTTTGAGATAGTCTTACTATGTAACCCTGGCTGGCCTAGAATATGGTGTGTAGACTAGGCTGGCCTTGAACTCATAGAGATCAGCCTTCCTCTGTCTTGCAAATGTCTGGCATAAGGCATATGCCACCATACCTTGGTAAAATTTTATTTAGTTTTAAACATGAGTGTTTGAAAATTAGATTTTGAGAATTCTTGATATAACCTGTATATAATTTTTAATTGAAAACCTTATTTGATTTGTAAGAACTTTCCTCCTTGACTTTTCATTCTTTTAAATATTACTTTTTTAAAAAAATTAAAATATAATTAAACTCCTTCATCTTTCCCCTCGAATCCCTCTATTTAACATACCTCTTCCTCTGCTCCCTTTGAAATCATGACTTATTTTTTCTTTAATTGTTATTGTTACCTGTATATGCTTAAGTATCTAAATACATCCTGCTGATTCTGTTTAGTGTCGCTTGCATATATATGATTTCAGGGATGAGCACTTGGTGTTGGATGACTAATTTGGGGCTCTTCCCTAGGGAAGATTATTTCTTCTACTCTCAGCACTCCTTAGCTGCCTGCAGTACTTTGTTTATTGCTGAACCTTGTGAGATTTCCCCCTGTACATTAACATGTCTTCTGGTGGTGCCCTTGTTCAAGTCTTGTTTAGGTTAGGTAGCCATGTTGTTGAAGTATCATAGGTGAAACATTGTTGTTATTTCTAAGAAGCAAAATATCACAGCAGATTTCCTGGCCCTCTGACTCCTAGAATCTTTTCACTCACTCCTCTGTGATGTTCCCTGAGCCTGAGATGAAGGAGTTGAGTTGTAGACATGTCAAGTGGGACTGGACACCCCACAATCACTTGTTATTTGTAGTTTTTCCAGTTGTGTTGCTCGGTAATGGTCTCTGTTGCAAAGAGAAGTTTCTTTGATGAGAGAGTTGATCTGAGAGTATAAAGAGGTATTTATGCAGTTGCGAATTATACAGGTTTGGGAAAGAAGCAAGAGTAAGTTCTTCTCTAAGTTCCATGACTTAATGAGTCCTAGATGGTTGACTAGGTTCTCTTTCTAGGCATGACTCTTCTACTGCTGAGAGGGTAAATCCAATTAGAGGGTATGAATGCCACTATTGTGCCCTTACATTTATTGTGCTATTTATTTAGAGAAAAATGGTTTACATTTTAATGAAATCCATGATATAACCTTATTCTTACATGGATTATATTTTTGTTGTAGTAAGTTTATTCTTTTAAAAATTTAATTTAATTTTCTTTTTACTTGTTCATTGTACACATTCCTCAATGCCCCTTTCCTCGTCACCCCCTTCCACAATCCTTTCCCCATATACCCTCCCCTTTTCCTCTGAGCAGGTTGGGGCCCCTTGAGTATCCCCCCACCCTGGCACTTCAAGTCTCTGTGAGACTAGGTGCTTTCTCTCTCACTGAGATCAGGCAAGCCAGCCCAGCTAGAAGAACATATCTCACACGCAGGCAACAGCTTTTGGAATAACCCTTGTTCCAGTTATTCAGGACCCACACGAAGACCAAACTGCACATTTGCTACATATGTGCAGTATTCTTATATTACTTTTACTTTTGTTGTAGTGCCCAAGAAATCTTTACATGACCCAGGAACATTGAAATTGTCACCTGTGATATTATTCAGACATCTTTAGAGTTTAAGCTTTGTATTTGGGTTTATACTTATGTTGGGTTGATTTTCCTATCATGTAAGATGAGGTTCGAAATGTATTCTTCTATACTTGGATATCCAACTTTCCAACTCATCATAAAATGTCTCTCCTGTGCTAATTCCCTTTGCAGATGTTGATATGCAGTTTCTGAAATGTGCTTATCTCCTTACATATCTACTCTAGTCTATTTTATTATTATTTTTTACTTTTACCTTGTGCCAATACCACATTGTCTCAGATATCATGTGCCAAGTTTTGAAATTAGGTAATGTGAGTCACCCTCCAACTGTAGCTACCCCTTTCAGCATTATTTTGGCTATTCCGGGTCATAAACTGTGCCCATGCAAATTCAAGAATCTGCATGAGCCAGTGTTCATAGAGTTGATGCCTACATGAAAAGCCTGCAGAGATTTTGAGAGATCTGTAGATAGATTTGGGGTGAATTTACATTTAAAATTTTTTCATCTTCTGCCCACAAATACTTTATATTTCATCACTTATTTTTTAAAGTGTTTTTTTTTTGTGTGTGTGTGTACAAGCTTTAAACGTTTTTTCAGGTTTACTTTTAGCTGTATCATGTTTATATATGATATGTCGTATATAAGTGTGATGTATCTAAATAATGCAATATATTCATATATCATATATGATATGGTAGCATGGCATACCACTAGCCTAATAGG
>NW_022196904.1:112753284-112764364 GCF_008632895.1 Mastomys coucha
ATATATATATATATATATATATATATATATATGTATACAGGTGGTTTATTGTTGATCTTATATTCTGAAACCTTACCAAAAGCACTGCCAGGCTCTAGTAAGATTTTCTACATTTTCATTCTGATTTGAAAGTCTTTAGTTGCTTGCAAATGTTGCTTTCAATGTTGAGAGGAATTGGTGAGAGTAAACTTTTTGTCATAGAAAACATTTTACGTTCAACTATTACAAACAATATTAGCTGTTGACTTTTTTTGTAGAGGCCATTAATCAACTATGGAGGTTCCACTCTGTCCTTAGTTAAAAGGAAGTTTGCAAGAAGTTTCTCTGAAGTTAGAAGTGAGGCTGGATTTTTATCAAATGTCTTCTCACTGTCTATTGAGATGGTAATATGTTTTTCCTTTGTAGTTATTTTAAAACCTAGGTTAATTTTGAATGTCAAACTGGTCTTGCCTTCCCGAGGAACCCTATTAGCAGGATGCATTGACTCACGTGTATATTGTTGAGTCTGATTCACTCACATTGAGGAGAGTCCATCTCTGTTCATGGTCCTTAGGTTCCTCTTGTACTGTTTCGAGGTTAGGATACTGTTGGCTTCATAAAATCCATTGTGAATTATTCTCCATTCTTTAATTTCCTAATAAAGTAAGGTAGACTTGCTATTTTTTTCTTAAAATTTGAAAGAAGTCGCCATGAGAACTACTGTAGTCTGGCATCTGGTAAAGTTTCTAACTACATTTATCGTTTTCCTATAGTGTTAAGGATATTAAAATTATATGGGTTTACTGCCTAAGTTTCAGCATGTTTTATTTTTGAGGGAATTTATCTGTCTTATCTAAGCTCCCATATTTGTTGGCACAGAGTTGTCTGGGGCATTTCTATAATTAATCTTCAAACATTGGAGATGCTTCAGCATTTCTCTCTCTCCAATTCCTATGTTAATTTGTATCTTTTGTAGTTTTTTTTTCCCCCTGCTAAGTCTATCTTGGGTTTTTATCGATTGTATCATCAATCTTTTCAAAGAACAAGGTTTCCTTTCTATTAAGTGTTTGTTTTTCTATCTTGTAGGTCTCTACTTTGATTTCCATCAGTACTTTTTAATGGTATTTATTTTGGATTTATTTTGCTCTGAAGCATTTTTAAAGATGGAAGTTAGCTAGCTATGGATTAGAAGTGGTGATACACATTTTAATTTTCATTTTCTATAGTAATATTTGGAAGTAAGTCTTTCTTACTAATCCTATCTCATGAATGATGAAAATTAGAGTTTAGAGAACTTAATTTAACTAAATTATAGTATTGTAGCCTAGAATTATCTGATTTTGAAGTATTCTTCACCTTTCCATCTTTCCTGTCAGTCAATAAGTAGACTAACACCTGGACAATTTCCTAACTATATATAACACAAGAGTTTATTATATAACACAAGAGTTTATTATATTATCTAACAAGAAAACATACCTTTATTCCCAGAGGATATAAGTTCAGTATTCATCTTACTGAAAGAAGATCCATGCTTAGTGAATATTTAATATCAAAGCTTGGTACTATGTAAAGAAAAGAGATGTATTTAGGTCATGGTTATGGAACCACAAGCATAATCTCTGGCATAATCTCTGATCTTGAGATGGCTTGAAGTGTTATGACAGTGAGGTGTTGGTATCATGGTGCATACACAAGAAGGAGTGAGACAGCACCCCGAGATTTGGAGCACAAGAGACTCCAATGCAGACCATTGTTTCTATATCATCAGGGATCACAAGAGGGAATTCAGATCCCCTAAGACCTGAATCAATTTCTGAGGATGATACTCTCAGTGACCCAATTACCTTCCAGTAAACCAACTCTTAAAAAAATCCCTTCATCTCTGACTGTCCTGAGCAGAACAGTGACACATCTTCAAACCATGGTACAGTTTTAATGTTAAACTCTTGCTGTGTTATAGAAACAAGCTTATGACATTTGAAATTTGTATTGCATTGAAAAAAACATCTTTCTACCCTATCTTCTTAAAATCACATACACACATGCATACACACACACACACACACACACACATGAACATGCACACATGCATATACATGTGCACATACAGCTTAAGTCTTTGACTAAGTCATCTCTCTCTCTCTCTCTTCCTCCCCCCGCCACTCTCTCTCTTTGGTTTTTTGAGACAGGGTTTCTCTTGTGTATCCCTGGCTGTCCTGGAACTCACCCTGTAGACCAGGCTGGCCTCGAACTCAGAAATCTGCTTGCCTCTGCCTCTCAAGTGCTGGAATTAAAGGCTTGCACCACCACCACTCGGCTAATTCATGTCTCTTAAAGGGAAACAATCTTACTAAGCTCTACACTGTATAGCTGGAACAAGATTTCAACCTTATTTTAAGACAAATTTGTGTATTTATTGTCCTCTTTATCCTAAAATATTCAAATTTTGCTTCCTCCATTAATTTTACTAAGACATGAATATACTCATTATTAGGAAACCCATTTTACAGGCTTTATTTTCCTGCTTGAGGCTCAATGATTCCTGCTATAGAGGATTAGAATAAGAAATGTTCATAAAAATAAAGAATTTGAGCATTAACCAAGGATGAAGGAAATTTCTAGGCTATCTTCAATGCTTTGTGAAGCTATGGGATTAATGGTCACACCATCCATATGCCACTTTCCTTGATAACTTCTGTCCCAAGCCACTGAGATGGATCTAGAGGCGATTCACTCTGCTCCTGGATGACAGCTATTTGAATTGAGCTGGGTCACTTGGCTTTAAATGGTGCAGTGATATTAAAAGGACTGATGAGACTTTTTTTTTCCAGAAAGTAGAAACAGGCCTTAGAGATGTGGTTTATTTTCTGCTGATTGTTTTAAAATAAGAGTATGCAAATTCAGGAGCTACTGGGCAGCCACATTTGGCCACATTTGACTTTGGCTCTCTAAGTCAGCAAGAGCTGGTCTGAGAGGTGGGATAAAGTAGACACATGGCAATAGAAATGAAAGGCCATCTGGCACCAGAATGACAACAAAGAAGAGAACAAGAGGGAGGTAGGGAGAGGGAGAAAAGGAAGCTGGAGAGTTGGATGGTGGGGAGAAGAGGCATCCATCAGCGTTTTTTTTTTACTGCTTTCCAGTTTCTGGTTCCAAATGTTTGTTGAGAAGCTTGGCTGTACTCTGCAACCTTCAGCTTCAAGCCATGCCCCTGCCTCACTCCCTTAGCTTCCCTTTAGTTTGATGCAAACAAACAAACATACAAACACAAACAAAACCAAAACCCCAACAACAACAACAACAACAACAACAATAAAACCAACAAAAATAAAACAATGAAAACACCAAAACAAAACCAACTTGATTAAGACACATTTATGCTTGAGCTCCTCTCCAATTTTGTAGAATAACAAATACCCAGAAACAGAGTCTGCTGGACGAGCAATTGACTGTACAAGGGCCAGGATACACAGGAGCTTCTTCTCACCTGCCTTGAACTGTTGATTTTTATTTTTTTTTTCAAATTTTTCACATGTAGATCAGTTTGTACTGGAGTGTGTTAGAAAATTTTCTAGTCCTGGGCAGAAATGCATGACATATATGAACACATCAGTATAGTAGATAGCTGGCCCAGTGGAAGAAAAATCTGCATATAGCTTTAGACACTGACCTTGCTAGCTCCATGCAAGTGTTCAGAAGCCAGTAGGAAGAGCATGAGCTTGAAATGGTCCTGGGATCCTGGATCAAAGTGCTTGGGAATTGTGTATGCCACACACTCTGAGCTAAGGAGCAAGTCCTTTCACCAGACAGGACTATGGTGATGCTTCAGACCCCACACATTAGGAAGCAGTCACTACTTGGATTATGGTTTCCACAGGGAATGTTTAGGGTATTATATAAGAAGTATTTTATATTGCCCCAAAGGCAGACCAAATTGCCAGCCCAGACTTTTAAGCCAAAAAACATACCTTCCTTCAAAATGAGTTTGAAACAGCTCCTTTCTATAGCAGTGTTTATGAACAGTTTGTGGGCAAAAGAAGTCATCTAGCAAAGCTATTCAGTTCAAAGAATTTTGTAAGAAGTAAGAATATCTAGTAGCATAAACTTGCAATAAACGGTAGGTAGCGGTTACTATTTCTCTCCTTGTTCGCATGTCTCCTGCTTCTACTTTCTCTTTCTTTTCCTTCTATTCTACTTTCTCCTCTTCTTCAGGGGCTACTGTTAGTACTATTGCTATTGGTATTGGTATTGCATACAGCATAGGGTCAGGCCCTTGATACTTATTATTTCCCCTGTTGAATCAAAAGGGAACTCTTTTTTTTTCTCTGTATAGCCCTGGCTGTCCTGTAACTCACTCTGTAGACCAGGCTGACCTCTTAACATTTTTCTCATCCCCCTAATCCAGCCCTTCATACCCAGTCCCACAGATATGCTATGCTTTGTTTCTGGACCCTCTGTGATTTTTTCCCCTGCTAGTTAACTCCTCTTGTGGCATGTCTCTACAAGATCACTGTGACAGAACCAAAATATTTAGGCTGGAGTAGGCTTTGGGATGTGCTTCCACCACTGGGACGAGTATCTCCTCAGACCTCTTGGTGCAGCCTCCATCTTCTTGACTGTTAAATACTCTCAAGGCTGGATCTCCCCCTAGCCCCCAGCACTGAGCACCTGCTATTGCATGCTTTTGATTTGCTTCCCTGGCTTACACACTTCTTCAGCCTCTGGAAGCACACAGTGTAAATCAAGTCTCCTGCTCACTGCAGAAGCCAGCTTGTGTGTGTTTTACATTTTACATGGCCTTCGGACTCCAGTATCTGCTCATTCTTCCCCGAGCTTGCTCCAGTGTGCTCATATCCCCTTTAAAAGATATGCTATTTAAAATTGGACACCTGCTTCCTGAGTTGGTCAGATAACAAGACGAGTGTGACACCACCATCCATTAATATGAACATGACACTATTTCTATTAACACCATCTAAGCTTGAATTAACTTCTTTTTTCCTTTGAAATAAATGCAACATGTTGGCTCAGTGAAAACCCCGCCATTCCTTTTACATAAACTCTTATTGCTTTTTCTCTTATTCCTATGAAGTGAATATTTTAAACTTGTTCATTAATCTATTTATTTCTATTGCAAATTATTTCCTTTGTGTGTCATTAAAGCACCTATAAGAAAGCTCAGAATTAGCGTACTCCGCAGCTACTGTTTCTTATAGGATGATACCGTATGGCAACATCTTTGAATGGCATAGCATGTCTCTCATGACTTGAATTTTATATCATAACATTAAGTGCTCTCTTTCATGCCAGCCATTTGAAACTCCAAACATACACTTCGATATGTCTTAGAGAAAAGCATTTAATTGGGTCTGGCTTACAGTTTCAGAGGTTTAGTCCATTATCAGCATATTGGGGAGCATGGTGGCACACTGGCAGACATGGGGCTGGAGGAGCTGAGAGTTCTACATCCAAATTCACAGGAAGCAGAAAGAGAAAGAGAGAGCCACTGGGCTTGGCTTGGGCTTCTGAAACCCCAAAGTACAGCCCCAATGACACACTTCTTCCAACAAAGCCACACCTTCTCTAACAAGTCCACACCTCTTAATCACTATAAATAGTGCCATTCTTGATGACTAAGCATTCAAATATATGAGCCTATGGGAGCCATTCTTATTCAAACCGCCATGCCCTGTATGCTGGTGAACACAATCATCCTCAAAAATGAAGTTCAAATATGTTCTCTTTTGAGAAGCCTTGCTTGATTTCACTCTACTCCTACAGGAGGGTTGTAGCACAACCCTTTTTCCATCATGAAAAGTTGGGATCACAGTTGGATTCGTGAGTAGGAAAAGCCATTTTCCTGGATTCATCTATTTCTAGTAATAATGGTATTAGTGATGATGAATGGCATGCCTTTCTCTGTGCAGACTACAGCATTGAGGATTTTGTTTTCACTGCCCACCTTCTGTCCTCACAGTGAAGGTCTGCCATAGGTATGTGCTGAAATGTGCTGCCATTTTCCTATGTCCACCTGTGCCTCTCAGCCTGAGGGTTTTATCCGGCCTCAAAAGAATGCCCAGCCAGTGTTGCTCAATACAGGCCTAAAGAGCAGAAACCAATACCGTCATGGGCACTCTCAGCTGATAATCATAATTGGTAGCTGGTGGAGATATGTTCAAGCTCCTGGCTTCTTGGGTAGGACCACTCTGAGACTCTTTCCCTTGTTTTTGCAAGTCTTTGGAGGATGGAGCCCAGTTGGTCACCCTGGTTACGTGCTCACTGCTATGATTCTTCCTACCACTGTATCTTGTCCTCGCTGTCTCCTTGGTGCTTGCTGTACCACCCTTCTGTCAAGAAACACTTGCACTGGAATGCCAGCCTCTAGTCTGATTTCAGAGCGAACTCCCAATAAGCCCACCCTAAGCTGCAGGTAAGGAGCTAGGGTCACATGCACCACAGGATTCATTATAGTGACTGTTCTAGTGGAGGCAGGCTTAAAGCCTCACTGATGAGAGCCTACTTATAACACAGCCAAGACTCAGAAGGAGGAGGACTTTGGGTAGTGGATCTCAGAAATCCCTCTGAATGAAAGTATTCATAGGTCCACACCCCAACAAGATTACCCATTCCTGCCTTATCCACCACTTGAACACATGCCAGTGCATGGTCCTCCGAAGGGCAGTAAAGTGACACTAAATAATTGAATTCTGAACAAGCCAGGCTAATGCAAATATCTGACAAATTGATTTAATTGCATTCACATACAATAAGGCTTAGCTCTAAAAGGTCAGCTAGAAAATGGGAAAGGACCCCTGGGAACTTCCAGAGAGAGGCTGAGTTTAATACACATTCATCACATTTTATCATCTAATTAGTCCACACAATGCCAAACTGATAGACGGAGGCTTAAAGCAGTGTATTGATTGATTATCTACTTGGCATCTATCATATCACCTTAAGGCTGTCCCTGTCACGGGCAGGCAGAAGTTATTTAGTGGCTCAGCAGAAATGGTTGTGCATTTGGAGAAATTGTTTTTCTATGAGGGATTTGAGGCTCCAAAAACATTTTACCCAGGCACAGAGGCATCCTCTGAAGGCTACTATCGAACTGTGCTACAGGGGCAGACACCAGAAGCCAACTTTCTCCCGCCTCCTCTCTGCAGAAGGGGTATTTATAAATGGCATGGCCCAATGTGCTCTGCTAAGCTGTAAAACAATTCAAGCAATTTGCTCGTACCAGCTTTGCATGGAAGTACCAGGGCAGAGAAAATGTTTTGGAGAAGTTAATAAGGAAGCCAAATAGATCCTGCAAATTTATCCCATTGGAAATGAAAATGTAGGTTTCAATCTCACAGTTTACACGGTAGGTTTGGTCTCAGTTAAAATGCTGCCTCTACCTTGCTCTCTTCAAGGATGCTGAAATGGAGCAGGGCTTTAGTATTGGGGCTGTGCCCAAGCAAGCTGTGGTCAAAATAATATGGTAATTATTTTCTTCCCTTTATCCTTTGGAAACCTCTTTCCTTCTTATCTCTCTGAGCTTCCGTTTCCTCCTCAGTAACATTGAAATGGCCTAGTGAGGTGAATTTGAAATGAGCGCATGTAGGAAAAAAGTCCCCTTGAACTAAATTTCTATAGAAATCTGAGTTATCGTTTCCATAGGAGTATCTATAGCTCCTATATATGGTAGATCATTGTATGAGAGACTTTCCTTAAGTTGATTAATCCTTTCTCTCACCTCTTTTCTTGTTTATAACCAGACATCTTTAATGTTTTCTCTGTTGCCCAACCATACTTGGAAATGTTCTATTCAGAGACCATCCCCCTGATATTGAGGCTCTCCTTCCATACAGTTTCTGAAACTACTCTCATTAGGGTTATCAGTGACTTCCACATTATTTAATGCAATGCCAGCTTTTGAGGCCTTATCACACTCGAGTTTTCACTGGGCCGTGCTAATTAGCTCTCCTTTGGAACTCTGTTTGTCTTTTAACTATTACTTTGTTTATTTCCTTCTCACTTCTACAGTATCTGCTTTTCATTAACGTTTATAGCATCATCTCTTGATTTTCATTCTCGATTAGTCAGCTTTCTGGTGTTGAGACAAAATATAAGATAAAGGGCCTGAAAGAAAGATATGTTTATTTTGGGCCAGGATCTAAGAGGTTTTAGCCCATGTTTCTTATGCTCTGAGTTTCCTGGGTGAGTAGTGAGGCAGAGCACAGTGGAGGGGAGATGAAGAATGAAAAAGTATAGAGGTGCTCACTGTGGCAGCTAGGAAGGAAAAAAAGAGGGAGAGGAAGATGGAGGGCAAGAAACTGAAGGGCTTGATAGATACTCAAAAGATGCTCCAACATATAACAAGGGCATGTGCTCCACTATGCTCATAGCAGCCTTATTTATAATAGCCAGAAGCTGGAAACAACCCAAATGTCCCTCAACAGAGGAATAGGTACAGAAAATGTGGTACATCTACATAATGGAGTACTTACTACTCAGCCATTAAAAACAATGACTTCATGAAATTCTTAGGGAAATGGATGGAAAGAGAAAATATCATCCTGAGTGAAGTAACTCAGTCACTAAAATACACACATGGTATGCACTCACTGATAAGTGTATATTAGGGAAAAAGCTCGGAATACCCATAATACAACTTATAGACCATATGAAGCTCAACCAGAAGGAAGACCAAAGTGTGGATGCTTCAGTCCTTCTTAGAAGGGGGAACAAAGTACTCACAGGAAGTAAATGATGGGAGGGAATGGGAGGAAGAAAGAATAGGGAGGGGAAAAGTGAGGAAGAATCAGGTATGAGAGGAGACAGGGATGATATACAGAGGGTCAGGAAATTGAGCAGAAGTGTGTAGCAATGGGAGATGGGGAACTGGGGGTAGCCACCAGAAAGTCCCAGATGCCAGGAAAGCAAGAGGCTGTCAGGACCCAAAGGGGATGACATTAGCTGAAATACCCAACAAAGGGAGACAGAACCTGTAGAGACATATCCAGAGGTTAGGTTTGGTTAGGTTGAGGGACTGGGCCACCCACCTTTTTCCACCTTCTCATATTCTGGCCCATTGCCTATCCTAGGTCTCATCAGCCCACTCATTGGGCTATCCTGTCTGTCCTCGGGCCTGAGTAGCTTCCTTTCTCAAAACTCTTCTCTTTACCTGATCCCCCTTATTGCTCATCCTAATCTAGCTGAAGAGAGAAACATTCTTAAACCAACAAATGCAATTCTACATTCGATAAAGCCAGGAAGGACACCAAGTTCCAACCATAATCTACAACTCATATCTGCTAGATACAGTTAAATCTGACCATACTGAGTCATTCTATCCAGAGGAGATGCAGCTCTACAGATTTCAGTCAGCACTCAGAGTTCTCCAAATATAAGCACCACATATGGTCTCTGAAAATCCAGGAGTATGAGTGGGCTTTAAAACCATCCCTAAGTCCATTAAAATGCTACACAGTGGTGGGAGGTGATGTAGGAACTGTGTAGGCATGTAATATCAACAAGAAGCAAGACATGGGTGTAGCAGAGAGGAGAGATGAAGAGACAGAAGGAAGCAGAAGGAAAATAAACACTAAGTCACAAGATTAAAGCTGGGAAGATACACCATTTTACTGCAAGGTAAGACAGTCTTCCCAAATGCACATAAGTAGAGATAGCATGTGAAGAAGGAATGAGATGCAGATAATAGGGAAAGTTGAATGGAGATCAAAGTTGGGAAGAATGTTCTGAGACAAAACCCCCTAATTCTGAATGGCCAGATGTCCTAGCTCACTCTCCGAGGCTGCCCCTCACTCCATCCGTTAGCCCACATCTTCTCCAAAAGATAGAGCTTCCATCCAAAGATAATAAAATCTGTTAAAGAAAGAAATTTGAAATGTAGGTCTAGAAAAATGTAGCTATTCAGGGAAAAAAGAGTACGGACATTTCCCTACAAAATCAGGTTAATTAATGTCTCAAAGAAGATATATTAAGATGGGGAAGAATGGGGCTGAAAAGTGACAGTGGTTAAGAGTATGTGCTGCTGTTCTGGAGGACCTGAGTTTGGTTCTCAGATCAATGTCAGACTGCATACAACTACCTGTAATTCCAGATTCAAGGGATCCAACCCCCTCTTCTGGTGTCTGTGGGCATCTGCACTCACCAGCACACACCATACTCCTTAGCACATACACATAATTACAGGAAAGATAAGTGAAGAAATTATACCACTCTCTTGGGAGGCTGCTCAAAGGTGTGTGAGTCTGAACACAGAAACACATGTGCATCAATATTTACTGTTGCACTGTTCCCAGTACCTAGAAATGGAACAAGTCTCAATGCTCATCAACAGTGGATAAAGAAAACATGGCTCCCACATACATACATACATACATGCATACATACATACATTCTCTCTCTCTCTCTTTCTCTCTCTCTCTCTCTCTCACACACACACATACACACACACACACACACACACACACACACAAAGGGGGGATTTTATTCCATCATAAAAATAAAATTGTAGCATTTCCATTGATGTAACTAGAAATTATTATATTAATAAAGTAACCAAGACTCAGAAAAACAGATACCAGTATTTTTCTCATATATGGTTCCCAAATTTAAATATTTATACATATGTAGCATGTATGTGGGATGTAGGTGTAGGATATGAAACTAGAAAAGGACAATGGAAGGGAAAAGAGAGGTGTTTAGGTGAGTGGGGGAGGGGAGAGGAAGAGGTAAATAGAATACACTTCACATGAAAGGAATGGGAACTGTTGGGGCATAAGGGACTGGGGAGGGCCAACATAAACAGATGAACCTCAAGGATGCCATGGCGAAATCCAATGGTTCATGTGCTATTGAAAAAAACAAAATTATAAAATAATTTTTGAAGAGGAAGAAAAGGGCAGAAGTAAAGGTAAAGAAAAGCAGAGGAGGCAAGATGAGTGCTGTCATCAAGAGGAGCCTGAAGTAGGGACAGTCTCGATGGAGGCCAGGCAGTGGAGGAAGCGAGAGGAGCTAGCCTTAAGTAGGGACAGTCTCGATGGAGGCCAGGCAGTGGAGGAAGCGAGAGGAGCTAGCCTGAAGTAGGGAC
>NW_022196904.1:112767014-112789892 GCF_008632895.1 Mastomys coucha
GAGCTAGCCTGAAGTAGGGACAGTCTCGATGGAGGCCAGGCAGTGGAGGAAGCGAGAGGAGCTAGCCTTAAAAGTAGGGACAGTCTCGATGGAGGCCAGGCAGTGGAGGAAGCGAGAGGAGCTAGCCTGAAGTAGGGACAGTCTCGATGGAGGCCAGGAAGTGGAGGAAATTAAACATATAAGGCAAAGAGAAATGATTGGAGGAAATGGAGTTGCAATGTACACAAAACTGACAAGCTTAGATAAAGTTTACTGAATATATGGAAGGGAAGACCTCAACAGTATCCTAGAGAGATTTTTCCTGAGTCAAGAAGAATTGGCCTTTTAACTTTTGCAGGTGAGAAGACTACCATTGAACTGCTAGTGGCATTTGGAACTGTAAAGATGTAGAATTAGGAAATATCAATGTGAAGCAGTCAGGATGCCTTCCGGCACAATTACGATGTGGCAAGTAAGAAAAAATAATCTTCAGGACCTCTATGAACATTAATAAAACCTTCTAGTACCAAGAAAAGACAAGAAGGGATTCAGCTTCCTGTGTAAGACCTAACAGGTGTGATTTAGGAACATCCAAGTGGAAAGACGTGGAGCTTAAGAAAAATAAAGTCAGGATATTTAGTCATAAAACCCAGTTCTTCTTAGAATTTTTGCCACACAAAGATGATTAAAAGGCAAAATATGCAGAATGTATGAGCACGTGATATAAAATAAATTAAGAAAGGAAAATGAAAAATAGTAAATTTTAGAAAGTTTCTATGTTTTTACCCCAAATTAAAAATGTTGCATTCTATGAAACATGAGACTATAAATTACATGAGGATTTAGTGAAGCTTTATCTATCTTGCCATGAGAAAGTCAGAAATGAAAATTCTGCATGAAAGTGAGACATTTTAGGAAATGACCTAACTGTCCTACAATTGATGAATGGATAATAAAAATGTCACACACACACACACACACACACACACACACACACACACACATACACATACACCACACACACACACACACACACACACACACACACACTGAAATAGTATTCAGCTATGAAGAAAATGAAATCATGAACTTTGCAGGTAAATGGATGGAATTAGAAAATGTCTTATTCAGTGTGATAACCTAGATCCCGAGATTCAAACATTACATGTTTTCTCTCATCAGAGTTAGGAGCTCTAAATCTTCAGCTATGAGTACATGGCCTGTATGAATTACAAAAAAAAGGCAAGCAAAACAGGACCATTGCTAGGACTGGGTGATTGGGGAGCAATAACGGGGGGCATAGCAGGGTACCAGTTAACTGACTAGGGTAATGGGAAAGTGAGAGCTTTTTAGGGAGAAAGGTAAATACAGAAGAACATGGGAGGAAGGTAGGGCACAGGCGATCAGGGAAATGGATAAGGGGGGCTCCTTAGGGAGTCAGGGAGAGAGAAGCACAGAAGCACAGAAGGGGGTACAATAATAATAACGATGGCCAGAGACCCACAAGGACTCTCATTATTAACTCTTTACCTAAACAACAACAAAACTAAAGTAACCCTCCTCTAATACATATAATTCCATGTATAAATATACACATACAATTTTAATAAACTTTCTCATGTGGGTTGAAGTTGCCTCCAAAAGCCAAGGACCACCAAAAATTTTCCAACACCAGACATAAGAAAACCTGTTTTGTGTTGTTGGCAAGAGCTGTCCAAAGATACAGCCTATTGTTGTTGCCCTTGGCTGTCCCTGAGAGGTGGAAGGAATGTCCCCAACCCCACAAAGACATGTACTTCAGAAACAGGACTCAGACATGGAACTGACCAAATGCCTCCTCCAGAAAGACTAGATTTCATGGTACCAGAATGCACCATGCCAGCTTCCAAAGGAGAGAGGCAGCCAACAGTCCTACCCAGATGTGATGCCCACAAACCACATCAATGACCAGCCTGGCACAATACTCGTAAAGATGAGGTAGTGGCACACATATCTTGGCAGTAACCAATAGCTCTCTAATTGGACTTAAAAATTGCTCACCAAGAGGGAAACCATGTCTGGTGCTCCTAGCTAACTACTTGGTACCTGTGAAGTTACAGTTATTGGAGGAGAATCAATAACCACTAATTTACTAAATCAACAGAATCCCTGATAATGATCTCTAAATATTTGCCCTTATGCCTACAGATAACTGTAGTCTTCATCCATCATCAAGGAAACATTTCTTTGCAATAGGCAGAGGCTATTACAAAAACCAACCAAACAAACACTGTAACCAACCAAAAGGCAGAGTTGCGGAACCCAGTTCAATGGATACCTCTACAACACATTCCCGTACCCAAGGGTCAGAAAACATTGCAGGAGAGGGGACAGAAAGATTGTAAGAGCCAGAGGATCAGGGAATTTGTATGAGATTGTGTCTCTTAGTAACATCAGAAGCCATATCCATCAAGTCTCACTAATATGACCTCTGAAGTGGGAGCTGAGCAAGGATGACACCAATAAACACACCCAAGTCCGTGAGTAAAACCCCACAAGGCCTCAGTCCTATACAAAAAATCACAGGCAACTGAGGAAAGTGGGGAGCAAGAGAGGAGGCCTTCCCCAGGGAAGAGCACACCAACTGCTTGTCCAGTGCCAAAGGTCAGTCCGAAAACACACAGACAAGTAGCATTATACAGACTGAACAGGTTACATTTAGAAATACATGCTATACATACACATATATACCCTATGCGTTCAAAATAATCAGGGAAAAAAGAGGCCATGAATTTGGAGGAGAGTGGAGAGGGGCATTTGGGAAGATGGGAGGGAGGAAAGGAGAGAAAGAGATGTAATTATGATCTCAAAATTAAAATTAAAAAGTGAGAAATTTAATGATCAAACTATATTGTATTACGTTCTCAAAGACTAAAAATACTATTTTAAAAAGTGAGAATTTTTGAGTACATTTATAGCTTAGCAATACTAATGTACAGAATTGACAGGGAAATTGAACTGAAAAATGAAGATGACATATTTTAGAAGTTTTCTTGTTTGCAGAAGAAAGTAGCAAGGAATAAGAGCTAAAAATAGAATAAAATAATAATAAGAATTTGAAGGCAGTGGCTCTTCAGGACAGAAGACTCCTTCAAACTACTAAATATTTTCTAGTTTTCCAAGAAGCACTCAAACAAACTTAGGTGAGAAAATTTTAAAAAATTAGAGATGACTGAGTTGAGAAAAATCAAGATGTCAGATGGTGATTGGCTTGTGACAGTGAAGACACTAGAACCATGTGTAACTAGGATAATCCCTGAGAACCCATCAGTGACACATCGTCAAGCTAAGTATCGGTGTCATGTGACCCACCATTGCAATTTCTGGGTGCTTTTGCAGAGATTACCACATCAGTTTTCAAGGTGACTGTGCTGAAGTTCCCCATCAGTGCCGTTTGTGGAAGTGAGGATTTACATATGATCTAGTTTCAGGAATTTAGGTACAAATAATAGGTAAACAGCCTGGTATGGTTCCCATGTAATAGTGTTTAGGCTAGAATTCAGACTAAATGCTCCCAGACTGATGTGCTGCTGTGTATGAAAATGTGAAGAAAAAAAAAAAAGAGATCCATACTACAGTACCATTTATGCAAATTAAATGTATGTGTGCATAAAACAATACTGTCAGTTTTACAAGGACACCCAGAAATGAAAGACCACACATCTAACACATTTGAATGTTGCCAAAGGGAAGGATAAGGAGAGGGGAGTTAGAGGGGATATAAAAGCAAAAGAATAAACAAATATATTATGCAAAAGAAGGGTCCCAGCAGACTGATGATGAAGGTGTATCATGCAATGAAGAATAGGAGCCGTCTGTATCTAAATTCTGCTAGCAAAAACAGAGGACCCAGCAGACATTAGGAAAAAAATCATGAAGTGGCTAATCTGATAAAGCAGTGGAGCTTCAAAAATAAAGAATGCGACAGTTATCAAGCAGAAAGGAGAATAAACTGTTCGGAATAAGAAATAAAGGCTGGCTTCAGACAGAGCAGGGACGATGGAGGATAACTGTACTTGCCTTCCACAGCCTTCTTGTACGACAAGATGCTTTCAAACTAATTTGAAATTTACTACTACTTATTCCAAATCCTTTATTCCTCCCAGACTTCTGCTTTTCTTCAGTTGGAAAAGGGATCACAACCTGAGGGATACTCAATACTCCTGAGTTAGCCATTGCTTCTAGACTTTTTTGGCCTTTTCTGGAATCTAGGTATTTTTAAAGATTAAATATATATCCTAAATTTATTACACAGTCAGGTCTACAGGGATTTTTGTCTGGTCTGGTGCTGTGTGACACTTTTCCTGAAGAGATATCACACAAACATCTGTTTACCACAGATAGGGGCCAATGACAGACCAAAAGAACAAATTGATGGACCAGTGCACTTACTGGGGTGAGGAACATGGCCTACTCAAAGGCTGGTGTAGCATTGAAAAGCCCATACAGGTGACAACTTCACACCAGTTTCTATAAGGAACCCTGGTGCTCAGCATGACTTCCAGGCAGCTCCAAACATCTCTTTCTGACACTCGGTGGGTGGAGCACCTCCTCCAAGTATCTGGTTCTCCTCTGTCTTCCCCCGGAGCTGTTTACTAGTACCAAGGCTTAGGGAGGGGCCCCTTGTATATCCTGTTAATTTCAGAGCATTCTGGAGTCTTGAGAAACCTCCCTCCAGGATGGAAATTACTACCCAGACCTCATGAGCCTCCATTCATTGATCTGTACATCCTCTGAAGCAATCCCAATTTTCAGTCTGCGGTGACGTTAATGCACTCACTCACCTGATTCAGTGTTTTACCAGAACAATAGACACTGGTTCTATCACTTCAATGCCACCCTGAAAACAGCTGGAGACCCGTCTTTTCTTATCTTTTTGTCCTTTGGATCTGCTCAGTTAGGGATGTAGAGTCAACTTTCTGTGCTGTAGAATCTCTCAGTGCTCCCTTTGTGTTGAGATTAGCTTGCCCACTGAGCTGCACTTAGGTTCACATGCTTGAATGTACCTATACAGTCAAGCACTGTATTTTTCTTTTTTTAGTTTAATTATGTACAGTATTAATAGGGTTTTACAGGTGAGGCTAAATGCAAGCTCTACTCAAATAAGTCTATTTTAAGTTCCTAATTTTTCCAACACATTTTATCTCTGTCTTGTTTTACAATTAAGTTTTTTAGGTTTTCTGTGTTTTTGACATAAGAATATTAATTCAATATATTTAGCATATAATTGCATAGATAAATGGCCTGTTTAAAACTTTCATATGGTGTGGCAATATTAAGCAGCATGAAAATTGACATAATCTAACAAATGTAGTATTATATTGAGTTGATAGTATTATAACAATTATTTAATACATGCCAGTGTTTTTGTGTATGTGTAAGAGAGCAAAGCTGCTCTTTCCTTATAGAAATGGTAGCAAGATGCACTCATATTCCTTCAGCTAGCCCTGTCATTTAATATGTATCTGGGTCATTCCATAACAGTGGCCACTCCATAACGTACAGTTTTGAGGGAGTGAATATAATCTCGATGTGGAGATATTATTTAAATATTATTTAAATTCTAGATACATGAGGTCCTTGAAGTATCTTATTATAAGAAAGCCAACAGACGAACAAGCCATGCTAAGAAGTTTTCCATCTACTATGTGGATGAATTAAAATGAATAAATCTTGGAAAAGGAAATCCGAGGCCTGAAAAGATGGGGAGAAAATGCTGGAATCAATTGAACACAGAGTTAATGGGCAAAATATCTGTCAATTAACAGGATGCAAACATGAATGAAACTGAAGGATTTCCACAATGAAACAGTAAACTCTGGAGGGTGAAAACATGAGCTTGGAACTTCAGCTTATAAACTGGGGGGAATGAAGAAGAAAAATAAAAACAAAGAGTGCTATTTTCTCATCCACAGTGTTCTTGATTTTCATAACTGAAACAGTAGATGCCCAGCTCTTAAAATTGAGCTACGAGTGTGCTAAGCCAATAAAGCATGGGCCGCAGAGGAGCTTCTGTCGGGCGCCATGGTGGCTGAGGTGAACTAGCTCACAGGTTGCAGCTGTTCTATTGGTGCGACTTTCAGCGCTGGTTGGTGTCTGATCCTCCTTCTCTATCTTTCCTTAATGACTTTGATTCTTGGGACACACATTGTCTAACTCAACCACTTGCTATCACCTGCATTCTGAGAGCCAGACAAGGCAGTTCTAGAGATAGATGGCTTTGTCTGGACAAGGAACTCCAGGAAGTAGAGACTGTGGACTCCCATGTAGCCCCCGAAGTTGTACTTAATTTCTCTATTTCCACGAACCCCTAAGTAAATCCCAAGCACTCCCTTCCTTCTTGGTAGACATATTTCCACCCTGGAGAGGATCCATCCTTTGAAGTTTAAAATAAATAGCCCCCTCTCATAAGGTCAGACTTTAGTCTCTCTCTGCAGTCTGACTCTTCTGCTGCCTCAGAAATCTAACAGAGACGACTGTTTGAGTTACACTGCTTTTGTTGTACAAATGAAGTTTTCTGTTTTTATAGAAACATAATTGTTTAATTACGAAAAACAAGGACTTTTCATATTTTCTTGGTGTCACTCCTCAGTATATAAGATTCAAGTTAGCATATCTTTGGAATGTATTGTGCTAGGATATTTGGTTTTAGAAATTCGCTATTTGAGTTGCTGTCTTGAATTTTATAAATATCTTTAAATGAATTTTGGCTTGGGATTAGGATAGAATTTCCAACAATTTCTGAAATAGTCCCAAACTTACACCTACCAATTTGTACTATGTATTTATGTGAAGAATATGTGTTCTTAGGATTGAGGCTTATAAAATAAAAACATCGACGAACTTGAAAAGGATGTGGATCATTTTATAGTATCACATATTCAACTAAGATTGAACTCTTTATGTAAAAGCAAGCATGCGGACACATCTCATTGGTATGCAAATTTGTTTTTTACTTTTATTAAATGGTAAACTTCTATGTTTGTGAAATATTGTTTTCTTTTTTATTTAATTGATGTTTATGTATATGGCTCTTTTGTCTGCATTTATGTCTGTCTACCACATATGTGCCTAGTATTAGCAGAGGCCAGAGGAGGGCATTGAATCCTGGGACACATGGTTATGAGCTACCATATGGGTGCTAGGAACTGGAGCCAGATCCTCTGCAAGAGCAACAAGCACTCCCTACTGCTGAGACATCTCTCAGCCTCAGCACAGTTATTTTACAATAAGTTTATTTATGATTTATTATCAGTGAGTGCTTGGTTTGCATATTTATGTCATAGACCTACATATCTGGGGTTGCTAGTGGAAAAGGACTGAGGAACTCTGTAGAGGTCAGGGCACTGGGACAGCCCTGCTACCTCAGCATGAGACTGTGGCAGGATGGTACAATTGCTAGGCCTGCCTGGGCCACAGACTATATTCAAGGCCATACTGGGCAGTTTAGTAAGTCTGTCTTTCGAAATAAGAAATTTAATTCCCAGTAACATACCCCTCCCCCAATCCCACCTAAAACCTATGCTGTAGGGCATCTCCTGCCTGAAGTCAGGCATGGTGATGATAGTCATGGCTTCAGTCTGTCCTTGTGCTCTCTGGTGCAGACTCCAAGCTCCAGTGTCAGGTGTCAGACAACACTTGATTTGGTAATTGTCTGTATCATGTATGTAAACGCATGTTGCATGTGCATGTGCATTATGAAATTGTTACACAATGGATTGTGGGATAATATGTACACGTGTTTATTCTAGTTACTCTCTCTTTTTGAACTCTCTGGTTTGTTTGTGTCTACTGTACATTTAGGTTTATAAATATATTAGGGATGGTTTTGTACTGATAATTAACTTTTAATTAGGCTTGCAGTTTGTTTTTTTGAGAAAGTGAACAGCCCCCAATAGTCTGGGACCATCAGTGCCCTCACCTGTCCTGTGATGGATTGGTTCTACTAAGTTGTGGGTTTTGTCTTTGCCTGTTCTTGAAATCCACAGATGGGTTGTAAGAGCTCAGCAGTGGGCAGTGGCCAGCACCATGTATTCAGTGGGGGTAGAACATAAAACACACGAGTGCATCTTATATAGCTAAGGGGATGCTACTGTCTTAGTTTTGTTCATTTAGTTCTTTGGTTTACTTATTAGCTCATTCTTTTGTTAGTGTGTCTTCACTGTACAACATAAGGAGTTCCATGATGGTGTTTCCATATGTGCATGCTATGGGTTTAGGACATGGGCTTAGGACATATACACTCCCCATGTCCTCTCTTGTTCTCCTCCTCAACTGATTTCCTTTCTATTCCCAGAGTCTCTCTTCCTGTGTTGTGTCTTTCTATTTTTACTTATAGACTCTACATGTGAGAGTTGATGTGGTATTTGTCTTTCTGAGGCAGGCTTGTTTCACTTAACATGAAAATCTCCACTTTTCCTGCAAATGCCATGACTTCATAACCCATTCATCTTCTTAACCCACCCATCTCTGGATGGACATCCAGGCTGGCTCCCCATCTTGGCTATTGTGAACAGTGCTACAATCAACAGGGATTTGCAGGTGTCTCTGCGGTATGCTGCCTGGGATTCCTTTGGCTGTGTTTCCAGGAGTGGTCTAGCTAGGCAGCTCTATTATGGCCTCCTCCTAAGAACCCTTCATACTGATTGTCATAGAGGTTGCACCAGTTCACAATCCCATCAGGAGTATATATAAGGATTGCATTCACTGAGAAAAATATTTTCTTACAAGCAGTAGGGGAGGGATAAATTCAAATATGAATATGTTATAACATAAATCATATTTCGTATTGGAGAACCAAGTCATAAAAACCTGAAAAATGTTTCCTTTTGTGATGATCAGACAGATTATATCTCTGGTCTAAAGCCATGAGTGTCCTCTATTCCAGCTAATTCTAGTGGGATGAGTCAGGAAGCCAAAGCTTATATTTTATAGCAACAGTGTCTTCCTTTTCCCTTCCCAGCTTCCCCTTTTCTCAGATTGGAAGTGCTTGGATACACATGCGAGCCATACAGGATTTTCAATTTGAGTCACCTATCAACATAAAAAAATGTCAGACATTAATCAAATCCAAAATTGCAGCTTCTTTAAGAAAATTCAAGTTTCTGTTTCTCATCTGGTAAGAGTCAGGTAGGAATGAGTAGATATTTATACTCTTTATGGGAGTGTGTTCCAAAAGTGAAGGTTCTGCCTATGACTTTGGTATTGTAGGCCAACATATGGGAGACATAATTGCCATTGAAAAGATACTTTGTTGCTCATATTTTCCCAGAGAAATCTTGGAAGCACCAGAAATGGTCAGAAGGCTCTGGGGGCTGATGTGGGCAAGCATTAGGGCTTCTGCCATGAAAGATAAAGCTGGGCTGGCTACTTTGGGTGCTTACAGTGGTTCTAACGTGTAGGGCAGAGTAGGGAGTGTAGTAGGGGCCCAGAGTGGGATAGCTTGGTATTTGAGCTCATGGGAGCTGTTAAGATGGTAGAGATTTGTCCTATTGACAGTGTCCTTTGTCTTACAGAAGCTTTGCAATTTTATGAGGTCCCATTTGTCAATTCTTGATCTTAGAGTATAAGCTATTGGTGTTCTGTTCAGGAAATTTTCACCTGTGGTCATGTGTTTGAGGCTCTTCCCCACTTTCTTTTCTATTAGTTTCAGTGTATCTGGTTTTATGTGGAGGTCCTTGATCTACTTGGTCTTGAGCTTTGTACAAGAAGATAGGAATGGATTGATTTAAATTCTTCTACATGCTAACTGCCAGTTGAGCCAGCACTATTTGTTGAAAATGCTGTCTTTTTTCCACTGCATGGTTTTAGCTCCTCTGTCAAAGATTAAGTGACCATAGGTGTGTGGGTTCATTTCTGGGTCTTCAATTTTATTCCATTGATCCACCTGCCTGTCACTGTACCAATACCATACAGTTTTTTTTTTTTTATCACATTTGTTCTGTAGTACAGCTTAAGATCAGGGATGGTGATTCCACCAGAAGTTCTTTTATTGTTGAGAATAGGACAAAATGGTGACTAACAGATTGGGAAAAGATCTTTACCAATCCTATATCTGATAGAGGGCTAATATATAATATATACAAAGAACTCAAGAAGTTAGACTCCAGAGAACCAAATAACCTATTTAAAATGGGGTACAGAGCTAAACAAAGAATTTTCAATTGAGGAATGCAGAATGGCTGAGAAGCACCTAAAGAAATGTTCAACATCCTTAGTCATCAGGGAAATGCAAATCAAAACAAAGCCTGAGATTCCACCTCACACCAGTCAGAATGGCTAAGATAAAAAACTCAGGTGACAGCAGATGCTGGAGAGGTTGTGGAGAAAGAGGAACACTCCTTCATTGCCGGTGGGATTGCAAGCTGGTAGAACCACTCTAGAAATAATTTTGGTGCTTTCTCAGGAAATTGGACACAGTACTACCCGAGGACCCAGCTATACCACTCCTGGACCTATATCCAGAAGATGCTCCAACATGTAATAAGGACACATGCTCCACTATGTTCATAATAGCCTTATTTATAATAGCCAGAAGTTGGAAAGAAGCCAGATGTCATTCAACAGAGGAATGGATACAGAAAATATAGTACATTTATACAATGGAGTACTACTCAGCTACTAAAAACAATGAATTTATGAAATTCTTAGGGAAATGGATGGATCTGGAGAATATCATCCTGAGTGAGGTAACCTAATCACAAAAGAGCACACATGGTATGCACTCACTGATAAGTGGATATTAGCCCAGAAGCTCGGAATATCCAAGATACGATCCACAAACTATAAGAAACTGAAAAAGAAGGAAGACCAAAGTGTGGATACTTCGATCCTTCTTAGAATGGGGAACAAAATACCAATGGAAGAGACAAAGTATGGGGCAGAGACTAAAGGAAGGACAATCCAGAGACTGCCCCACCTGGGAATCCTTCCCATATTCAATCACCAAACCCAGACACTATTGCGGAAGCCAGCAAGTGCTGGCTGACAGGAGCCTGATATAGCTGTCTCCTAAGAGGCTCTGACAGTGCCTGACTAATACGGAAGTAGAGGTTCACAGCCATCCATTGGACTGAGTACAGGGTCCCCAATGAAGGAGCTAGAGAAAGGACCCAAGGAGCTAAAGTGGTTTGTAGCCGCTTAGGAGGAACAACAATATGAAGTAACTAGTACCTTCAGAACTACCAGGGACTAAACCACTAACCAAAGTTATGGACTTATGGTTCCAGCAGCATATGTAGCAGAGGGTGGTCTAGTTGGTCATCAATGGGAGGAGAGGCCCTTGGTCCTGTGAAGGTTCTGTGCCCCAGTGTAGGGGAATACCAGGGCTAGGAATCAGGAGAGGGCGGGTTGGTGAGAAGAGGGAGGGATATTATTTGAAATGTAAATTAAGCAAATATCTAATAAAAATAAATTTTAAAAAATGGTAGAGATGTGGGACTGGTTAATTAGCATATGAACAGAGCTACCAACTGAGTGTTGCCTGTCTGTGGCAATAGTTCTAGGCCCAGCAGTCTTTGTAGGGTGGGCAAGGCCAAAGGGCAAAGTTGCAGAGCACAGCATCCTTTGATTGACAGGTCAAAGAGTTACTCTGACCTTTCCCAAGCAAAGGATCCAGTGCCAATGAAGCAGAATGTCCTGGCTGGGTTATCAGCAGGGCTCAGATCCCTTTGGGCATAGGTGTCCTTGGGTAATGCCATCCTCAACATTACTCAGGCCTTTTTGTTTGCATCTCTCAAATGGAATTTGCACTCACATCTTTTGCCAGTGTTAGAGCCCCTGGGGAGTGGGGAAGGAGCCAGCACTTGAATACTTTGACCAAAGAAGGATGCTGTGGCAGATGCCACCCTTCCTCAGAAAGCCTCACTAGCCTAAGAAACAAATACTTCTACAGATATGTCAGACAGAAAACCAGAAGGGAGAGAACCTCTCTTCCCTTGATTTTCATTCTAATATAGTGAGAAACATTATGCTATTTAGCAGATACACACAAGGTCCACTCTCCGAAGGACAGTTCAAATCCCAGTGTTTGCCTTATCTCAATTCTGTGCAATTTACTTTTAGCCTATTCATTTGTTCTTAAATTGCTGTAATAATATCTAAGCTAGGTATTGTGAGGGTCAAAGGGGTCAACTCAAAGAAAACACACAGAATCAAGCCTAGGCCTCAGTATGTATGATATCAGATATGTGTGTGTGTGTGTGTGTGTGTGTGTGTGTGTATCCAATCATTTTTATGATGCGTTTATCAATTATACCTGGGTGTCACTGCCAGAAAGCTGGTAAGAGTTGGTCTCTGTTACAGTTTCAGTCTCCAGAGGCTTTGATGTTGAAAGCTTGGTCCCTAGACAGTGGGCTCAGTTAGAGGAGGTAGTGCCTGGTAGTGTATGTTTTGTTGATCCTATACAAGTTAGAGTTATCTGGAAAGAGGAACTCCAAAGGAGGAAACATCTCATCAGACTTCTCGTAAGAAAGTCTGAGGGGGCAGTGGCACCCCTGGGCAGGTGGTCCTGGGTGATATAAGAACATAGGCTGAGCAAACCTGGGAGAACAAACCAGTAAGCAGCACTTTTTCCATGGCTTCCACTTCAGTCCCTGCTTAGAGTTCCAGCCCTGATTCCCTAGATAATGGACCTCTAGTTGTAAGAGGAAATAAACCCTACCCACTCAATCTGCTCTTTGTATCTCATTACAGTAATAGACACCTAACAGAAATTAGTACCAGGTTCATGAGGTATTGTTGTGACAGACCTGGCCTGATTGATTTGGTGAGAATTGTGAAGAATTTTGCAACTTTGGGCTCAGGAAGGTCCTGAATGTTCAGAACTTCATGAGATATTATGGGAACTTGGAAGATAATGGTGAGAGCCATGCAGAGCATGTAATCCTGGCTTGTGAAGTTTCAGAGGGAAGCAAAGAAGCTGTACTTCAATGGGACACTAGGTACTGGTCAGCTGGGGCAGAAGCTGGGATTATAAGAGGTCAGCATCATTGGGTACACTCTTCTGGTAAAGTGTTTCCTCAGGATCAATGCAGGGAAACTGTGGTCCAGAGAGGCCAAGGCTGCATCTAATGTGGACAGCTGAACTTGGGAATATGTATGAGTCTCCCAGACTCTAGAAGCTCTTCGTTTTGAAACCATGAAAGGATCATCTCTATCTGAGCCTTGACACTGTGAGAGACTTTTAGTTGCAGTGTTTATCACAGCAGTAGAAACCTTACTAACACACTGGGGCATCTTAAAGGGGACATTGGGACTCTGGCTCCTCCACCACGAGGCGACAAGCCTTGTTGTACCTTTAGGTCTCCACTGGGGTGTTCTGCCTTATCACAGGTACCCTCAACAAATAAGAGTCAAATGACCATGGACTGAAAAACTCTAAAATCATGAGGGAAACCATTAAAGAGTGGGGCTGGGTGAGTGATAGGGTGGAGGATATGCTCAGGGTACAGAGGCGAAGGAGACGCTAGACAGTCCAGAAAGCATCTCTAAAATTTACATCTTGCTACTCTGACTAGTTCACTTGAATGCTGGCCCCATTGAAGGAAAGATGCTGTTAAGGATAGATTCTGAAGTGAGGTGGCCCAAAACAGACCCTAAGCAAAAAGGGAGGAGCCTAAGAAAACATAAAGAAAGGTAATAATGGCCCGTTCAGGTTGCTCCACATGAATGGAGCAGTGGGACCTTGGGAAAGGGTGAGAAGGGAAACCGTGGGACTTGGCATTTAATCTTAGCAATGGGAAGCTCCTGTAAAAACTGGTAAGAAATAGGCATGCCTTGAAAAAACACAAACAAAATTTTTTTGAGAGGTATAAAAAATTCTTGAATAGCTAGAGAACTGTGGATTTGTTTCTACAGCCCAGATAGCATCTCAACTTCATGTAAATGCTGTAAACAATGTGGGCACGGACCTATTTATAATGCCAGGCTCAATATCACCCAAGGACTTTCAGTTGTTAGAATGTAAAACCATTGATTTAGCCCCATGATTTCTGAACCTGCCTACAACACTAAAGTCTGAAGGAGCCCGGGCAAAAATGGGGACACCTTTTGCCTCCATTTCTATTTGTCTGGACTTTTATAAGGACTGTACGTGAGGAGGGAGTCTAGAACTGAAAGCTTTAGACTAGTCATCAGTTTAGCACTTGCAGACTTGGTGCTGTAGTTAATTTTCTTAAGGAAAGATAAAGGGATCGAACATCTCTTGCTTCATACATTGTAGAGCAGTTCTTATCGGCTACTCCCAAAGAATCATGACTCTTTTCTAAATCCAAGTAGGCCCTATAATTTAAAATCAATGCTTCAGATAAAGCCACTGTGTGCCAGCAGTATTTTGAATAGCTAACTACTCCATAATGTAGAAGCTTAGAATACCCAGCATCTGGGCTGGAGCTAGGGCTGCAGAGTACTTATTTCATGCTTCTAGGTCTTCAGCCTGTCATATCTGGAAAACTATTTGCGGCAGATGTCCACACTTTTGGCTCTTGCAGTCTTCCTGAGCCCTCTTCCATGATGATCCATGAACCTTTCAGGGTTGGGGTTATATAGTTTTTTCATTCAGGGCAGAGCACACACACCTCAGTCTCTTATTCTTTGTACATTGACTGGTTGTGAGTCTGCATCAATTGCCATCTATTGCAAAAGAAACGTCTCTGATGAGGCTGAGGGCTGCATGAATTTACAGATATAAGATAAGTAGTTAGAAGGTAGTTTGATACTCGATCTAGTAAAATAATAGTAGTAAATCCTGTCCTAGGGCCTGTGACAAAACCAACCAGAGATTCTTAGCCCACTTGATAGGCATGAGTTTGAAGCAGGCCTTAAATCTAATCAGAATGTGGCTGGTTGCTCTAGCAACATCTGTTCTACCCACCGTTGTATCAATTGGCTGTTTCTTTCCAGGCTGGATTTGAACTTCTATGAGGTTACTCTGGCCATGATATGTAGGGATGGGACCTCTGGAAGGTGATTTTTACCAAAGCCAATGGAATTCTGGTGGCTTTGCAAGGAGAGATTGAGACTGTGGAATACATGAATACACACTTCCTGTCTAGGCCACAGGCTTTCCTGCAGCATCTAAGGACTTTTTTTTGGCAAGTCAACCATCCATTGATGCAGCTCCTTGGCCATTGAGCTTCCAGGATCATGAGCCAAAAGACACTTCTTTTCTGTAGAAATCCCCCAGTCCCTGGTATTATGATATTGGCAACTGAAAATGAATTGATACTCTATCTAGGTCTTATTTAGCATTTAACACCCTATTTGGGGTTTTATTGCCTCTCCACTGCTATTGAGAAACTGCAGGTCTACATGTATTTTCCTAGGAAGCCCAGCTGAAGGCCCAGAGTCCTGCAGACCACACGTCTTCCTAAGGGCTAACATTCTGCAGACTCCACCTGCACTGCGGACAGGTGCACTCTGCCATCCAGGCTGTTTTCCTGCACAGTGGACAGAGACGGAGTACCTGCAAATATGCAGGAGCGGATGTGGGTTGGAATTGGATGCCTGGTTCCCAGGGCTGGCACCGCCGCTTGTCCTGTTTCCTCATCTGTGAAATGGAGATAATAATAACTGCTCCAGTTTCTCACATGTGAAGACAAAACGAGAAAACCATGCTGCAAAATAGGAAACACTATTCAAATGCAGACAGTTTTAGATCCTTCGATTGCTCTCTACATTAATAATAGCCCCATCGAGTTGGTGAGCCTGTGTAATGCCTTTCAGTTTCCAGAGTGCTTCTACTTGCATTATCTCATTTGGTTTGCACCATGGTGCTCAGTGTTTCAGGGTATCATGGGGATTGAAGAGGCCATAGGGCTTGCTCAGGGCCATCCTGTAAGTAATGGAGCTGCGAGAGCCGCCAGCTTTCCCAGTCTTGTTTCTCCATTTCATCTACCAGAAACCATTGCTTCAGCGTCTCTGTCAAAACCATCAAGGCTCCCTTGGTAAAGCATTTGTGGGGTCAATGTTGCTGGTAGCTGCAGGGTAGACAAGGTGTTTGCAACCTCTTTATGGGAATGGGAGCACAGAGCTATTGAAAGTAACTCCAAAGCCTCTCTCTGATTGGAAAAGTGTCGATGGACTTTGGGATTCAAGCCCTTGGGTCACCTGCAGATTCTGTCCTATTTCATCCTGCCAGTGTCTTCTTAGGATGCTAGGAAGATGACCATCATGTCAGATGTCCAGAAAAGATTTACTGACTTTTCAATGATGGAAAGAATCTCCCAGAGTACAGAACTATCTAATTAATTACAGTGAAAAGAAACTTAGAGGAATTTCCAGTCCAGTTTTCTCATTCTATAGGAGTAAAACACAGGGCTGCAGAGGGATACAGGTGTGTTTGCTGTTGGTGACTGGGTTTCAGGTTATTATAGATGTGAGGGTTCATTCTTAGCTCTGTCACTTACTGTTTGAGGAGGATTAACTGAGTAAAGTATGTTTTCTGAATTGAATGCTTACCAGACACCACAACTAGAATGAAGTCTGAACCAATCAACATGCTTGGTTGTAAACAGTTTAGTTAACTCATATTAATAGGAAAGATCTTTAAGATTATAGTAGGAGCTTCATTCTGGGGGCTGAGTCAAATGTGGAAGCTACAGAAAAATAGTAGAGTGCACACTTATGGCCAGACAGCTCCAGAAGCATTATGTCACTGCTGAGGTCCTCTGCCAGCAGCCTCTTCAAAGCACATCAGGATATTCTCAGCAGCAAATGTCTTCTAGGTGGCATCTGTTACCCAGAATTCTTTTCACCCAAATACAGATTTCAGGAAGGACTGGGAGGGCCAAACTCATGCTTTTGTTGCAAGGGATGCTCAGAAAGCTATTTCTGGGTCTCTCTATTGGAGAGATGCTTATAATATGAAACATTCTAGTGCATAAGAAGAATTTCCAGAACAAAATAAAGACTTTAAAAATATTCATCAAAATACCCCATGTTTCCTTTGTGTTTGTCCCTTTTTATGTGTGCACAGAGCACCAAGTTGCTTTCTTATGTTACATGTTCCCTATCCCCACAGCCAGCCTCCATGTGGCCCAGCTAACTTTATTTAATGCACCAATCACTTTTTAACTTTTGTAGGCATGAGCCCCAATATTCTCTCCCACACCTGTTACACACCCGAACATTTCATTGCAAACATTTCTCCCCTATTAATTTTGCTTTTGCAACATGACTCTTAATAGCCCTGTAGTATTCTAGAATATAGATGTGTCAAAATTTATACAACCAATTCCAGTGTGTTCATTAAACCTGGCAGTTGGATGCTTTTTCCTTGAAGTTACATTTGATTTAGCAATGAACACTCTTGTGCAAAGAAATCCTTCAGTTTGTTTTTCTGTAATGGAGGGGCTAACTCAGAGGAAGAACATTAAAGCCTCCTGATGGATCTTGCCAAGTGGAGGACTACTGATGTGACTTGAGCTTTTATCTTCCCAACTGCTGAGGAAATGTAAATGCTTATACACGTCTGAACACTGGGAATTAACTATTACACACTCTCGAATGCTGCGAAAGCAAGTCTTTACAACTTTTTAGCTAAAATGCTTTTCAATATTTTAGTGCAAGATTTCTGTTATTTGTGATATAAAAATTTATCTTAATTGTATTTTGTTAGCAGAAGTGTATAATTATGTAGTCAAGCTCACTAATGTTCTTTTCTTTTCCTTTTTTGACATTTATGTTTAGGAAGATCTTTCTTCTCTGAGAACCATCTCTTTAAAATGTTAACCTTTTGAGGCTGGAGAGATGGCTCAGTACTGGCTACACTTCCGGGAGTTCCTGAGTCCAATTCCCAGCAACCACATGGTGGCTGACAACCGTCTGTAATGGGATCTGATGCTGTCTTCTGGTGTGTCTGAAGACAGAGACAGTGTACTCATATACATAAAATAAATAAATCTTAAAAAAAACAGTCTTTTAAATAGAGGAGGGTTGTATTATCCGCAAATGGGAAGACGTAAGAAGTTAACCTTTGGTAAGTATATATTAACTGCACAAAATAGTGCTTTTTATTTTGTGACTTTTTGTACATAAATATACGGTACTTTGGTCATATTTGGTACTTCTCTATGGACATCACTCCTTTCCCTCTTCCTCCTGCTGATCCACCTTTTGCTCCTTAATTGTCATCTTCTTTTCATTTCCATGTCTTTCTCAGTCTGGCTTAGTTTGCTTAACATGACGATCTTCCGTTCTATCCATTTTCTTGCAGACAGTGTGATTTTTGTTCTCTTGGGCTGAATAATGCTCCATGTATCTCTGCCACATTTTTGTTATCCTGTGCTACTGTCTTTCACATATGTTTAAGACCTACACAAGCTTTCAACCATAAGGGGTACTTTTCCCAGTTGTGATACGGGGTCACTACCAATTCCAGTTACCTTCCCTGTTTTTCTCAGCATCCTTTATGAGACACAAAAGTCTTCACAACCCTCAGTTCTTCTCCATGGAGCACACTCCAGGCTATTTTTGAGGTTTCCAACTCTTCTTTATCACATCACCTTATGTTCTTGTCATCCAGTTTATAAAGAAAATAGAAGCTGTGGGGCAGAATAGCTACCAAACCTCCTCGAGGTAAAAGGAGTCCACATTCTTCTCCATCTCTTTCCTCCTTTGCTTTTTTAGTCACCATGATTTATTTCTTGATCTGTGGTCTGGATCTCATTGCCCAACACCCCCTTCTATCAGGAACACCTCACCCTGCCCTTCAGCAGCTCCTTCCCCGTTTTTTCTCAAGCTCATCTTGTGTGCTCCAGTCACCCCCACAACATATCTCAAACCATCTGATTCTATTTAATTTGAGCCATGACATCTGTTACAGGCTGACTTGTGTCCTCTCCCAAATTTATGTTTCAGGCCCAAGCCCTGGTACCAAAGAATACTGGTGCTAGAGTCATTTAAGGGATGATTAAACTGAGTTTTGTCCATGAGGGTGATCCTTTTTTGGGTGATTAAGAGGAAGAGAAAATTTGAACACAGATACCCAGTGGGAGATCACAGGAAGACAAAGGTAGAAGACAGCCTTCCATAAGTCATGCAGAGGGGCTTCAAAAGGCCATAGCAACAGCACCTTGGTCTCATACTTCCAGCCTACAGACCTGTGAGGTAGAATTTCTGCTTTGAAGTCACTCAGTCTATGGCATCTAGTTATGGTAGCCCTAGTGAGATTATGCATCTAATTGCCCCTTTTCTGAAATACCTCTTTTTAAAGAAGGACAGAAAAATCCTATTCACAGTGGTAACAAGAAAAAGAGGTCATACATGAACTGAAAAAAAACTTTGAGGAATTTCTCTAAGTTGAATTGCAAAGGAGAAAAGCTAAGTGGAGCTGCACAGGGTCCATGGTATACAACATGTGGGCAGCACTCATGGTATACAGCATATAGGCAGGGCCCCTGGGTTAGAGCATATGGGCAGAGCATGGGCATTGAAGAAAGGATGGAGCACAGACTTCACATTTTTGGTCTCCCTGGAACAAAGAGAGCTCGAGGAAGATTTGAATGTTGGGCAAATTAAGAGATGCCAAATATTCTAATTCATCCCAGGTCTTTCTAGTCTCTTTCTCTCCAGCTTTATCCTTATTCTTTCTCTGGGCGCTTAGATTTAATAAAAGTGATTTGGATGTGTTTTCTAGAATAGGGAGAAGAGAAATTCTCCCTTAGGCTACAGTGGGCTGGGCTTTCTCTGCAGAGGTAGCATCAGCAATGAGGAGAGAGAAGGCCTCTTGTGGCAGCAGCTTCCTGCTCCATATGGTCCAGTTCATCTTACCCAACTTCTGCATTAAGATTCAGGAGCAGAGCCAGACCAAATAGTAGACAGCGATCTCCCCTGCATTTTCTGGCAGAAGTATTTCTTCAGCTTGTGATAGAGAAAGATGATGGTTCACAGGCAGAATTAGGATGTTCTGGCCATGATAACATCCTGGAAAACCTTTTATTGTGAATTTACCCTTCAAGCTAAAACAAAAGAACATTACCAACCTTACGTACCCAAGATGAAACTACAATTGCTCAGAAATCTTGTTCCACCTATTCTGTGATGGTAGCATTTTTTATTATTATTTTAAAAGGTCTCAAAATAAAATCTATAGAATATAGTATATTTGACAGAGTACAGTTTGCACTGATATCTTTTGCTGTTATCACTACTTAAAATTGATTGTGCTTTGTAGTCTCACTTGGAGTGTGTGTGTGTGTGTGTGTGTGTGCGTGCACGTGTGTGTGTGTGTGTGTGTGTGTGTGTTTGGTGGTTTGATTTGCTCCATGGCATGTCCTGGAGATCATTACATAGGTGTGCACACACAGATTACTTCCCAGAGCCTCATAGGGTTCTGTTATTTCTGTTATGTGCAGATACAGCATAGTTATGCCAGCCAGACTCCTCCTGATGGGGGATCCTTCACCTGTTTTTAATTTAGGATCTCACTATATAGTTCCAGTTGACCTGAAACTTGCTATAAAGACCAGGCTAGACTTGACCTTAGACTTGTAATTCTCCTGCTCCTGTCTCTAAGGTGCTGGGTCACCATACACATCCTCTCTAAAATATGATCAATGATATGATAGCTTTATGTCTAAGTCCTTTATGTATTTGTTCATGCATATTTGAGGTAGATTTTGTATTAGTCAGGGTTCTCTAAAAGAAGAGAACCAATGGAAAGAATATATATGTATACATATATATGTATAAGTGTGCGTGTATGTCTGTGTCTGTGTGCGTGTGTGTCTAAAGGGGATTTATCAGGTTGGCTTCCAACATGTGATCCATTCAGGCATTATAACAAAGGCTGTCTCACACTGGAGACAGTGAAAACTCTTTAGTTGTTCAATCCATGAGGTTGGGTATCTCAGCAGTCCCAATCTGATGCTGAAGGCCTGGAGGATTCCTGGAGAACTGCTATTCTTTAGTATGTAATAGAAGCTAGAAGTTGGTTTTAACCATGGGGAAGAAATGCAGTAGCAAGAGGATAGATGGATAGGTGAACTTGCCAGAAAGATGAGAGCAAGCAGGTAGAAAGTTTCCATCTTCCATTTCCTGTTATTTGGGTTGTTGCCAGAGGGTGTAGTCCAGATTTAGGACGAGTCTTCCCACTTCAGACAATCTGATCAAGAAAATCCCCCACAGGAGTGCCCAGCACTTTGTGTTTTTGCTGATTTAAGATGCACTAAGCTGACAACCAGGATTAGCCATCACAGTGTCTTAGAAATGAGGTTGCTGTGTTAAAGAATGCACTTGCCTATAACTGGCCCTTGTGCTTGTTTTTATCCATATTTCATTTCTGAAATTATTTTCATTTATTTAAAAATTTTGAGTTTGTTCTACATCTCTGTCAGCTCTCATTTCTGATTTTCCATTAATCCAGTCATCTTGAATTTGTGTTTCTCTAATTAAGTTATATAGTCTTACCTGGTTGCTATCTGTTTTTCATGGGCTTATGAAAAATGTTTTGTTATTTTCAAATTATGACTCCATTTTCATTCTTCAGATCTGTTTCTATTGGGGTAGGGGAGATGCTCAGGGACAAGAGCACTTGCTCTGCTAGCGTGGTCACTGGAGAGCAGTAAGGGACAATACACAACATCAGAGTTTGGTCTCCACATGTGTGTATGGGTGTGCCTGTAGTCACCTACCCCCCACACCTTACATACACACACAAAAAGAAAACTATATTTTAATTTTTGAATGTCTAATACATGAATACTATATGTATAGTGTCTACCCTCTCTCTACCCCTCCAAATACTCCCATTTCCCCCTCCCCAACACATGATTTCATCTTTGTTAATTATTACTGTGACACACACACACACACACACACACAAATACACACATCTCTACACACACACACACACACACACACACACACACACATACACACACACACACCAGCAACAGCAGCTTGTTAATTCTGTTTAGTATTGCATGTATGAATATGTGTTTAGGATTGATCACTTGGAATTAGATAACCAAAATATGTTTTTACTAGTGTATGTCAATTATGTACAAGATGTCATCATGACATTTTCATACATGATAATAATCATCCTATTGTTATTCTGTCTTGTTCCTGTTCACTCCCCATCCTCTCCTTCTCCCTTCTATCTCCATTTCCTCCATGTGTCATCTGTTTGTTTGTTTCTTGTTTTCCATAATCCAATGATGCTTTTGGGGTGGGGGTTCTTACAGGTGCATGGGTAAAAGTTTGTTTATAGGAGAATGGGCACCTTACCATTCATTGTCTATACCACTGAATAAAATATCCCTCTATCCTCAGTCAATCATAAATGCATATAAATTCTTAGAAAAAGCTGGGCCTATGAATAACCCTCAATTCCATGACAGTTTTTTTTTTCTGAGCTAAGTCATGTGCAATGGAAATATTGAATTTTTGTGGGTGGAGGTGCTGGAGAGATAGCTCAACAGTTAAGGGCATTTGTACTCTTGCAATGGAACCGGTTTGGTTCTCAGCGCCCAGCTGGTGGCTCACAGCAACATCCATAACTCCAGTTCTAGAGGACTTGTTGCTCTCTTGTGGCATCCATGGGACCAGGCACATATGGTACACATACATAGTTGCAGATAAAATATTCATGCATGTGAAAATCAGAATAAAGAAGGCTAAAAGCATTTTTATTGTTTGGTAATTTATATATGCATATTTTCTGTTTTGATCAAACCAACTCCCTATCCTCTCCCAGTTCCTCTTCTAGCCTTCTTCCCTGCCACATTTTGTGTTTTAATTTCTAAACTCACTGAGACCACTTAGTGCTGCCAGTATGTGCATAAGTGTAGGGCCATCCTTCTATCCATCTCTTTGTACACACACACACACACACACACACAGAAAGGGAGAGAGAGA
>NW_022196904.1:112789902-112797114 GCF_008632895.1 Mastomys coucha
GAGAGAGAGAGAGAGAAATAGAGAGTTTAAGTGGAGTTACTGTATAATGGGGAGAGAACACCTCCCTCAGACACCATAAGCTATAAAAGAAAAAGCGTACTGTCATATACAGGTTATCTATTTTTGAGTTATTTGTCAGTAGGTTCCTATAGATCTCCTGATCATTAGGGGCTATTGCCAATTCTCTTTATTACCCTTCAGAACTACTTGCTAGTAAGGTCCTATTGCTGAAGACACTGCATTCTTGAGTCATAGTGCATAGAAAAGTCAAACTGATTCTGACCTAGAAGCATCATCCTTCAGTTTTCATAGTGTTGGAAGGCACTATGCATGCTACCAGCAGAGAAAAGTAATAAGCAGACTCACCCAGATCTAAATTCTGTGAGCTATAGTCATGATTGGAACAGCAAGATATTCCTCCTCATGCAACAGAGGCATGGACTATGAGAGGAACCAACCTCGTCGAACCTGGATTTAAGGCCCATTCCAAACAAATGGAATTCATGCTTAGTACTCTTAACTTGGACAAAACCCAATGGCTGGCTAAGTTATAGGCCAGGGGAGAACCTAAAACTACTATTTTGCTAAATGGAAATAGTAATGAACTTCCACTTTAGTTCTTGTCTTTATTCATATAAACTACTGAACCTCTCAGCCCTCATCAGAGATGCTTCATTTTTATAGATTGAAAAGTTCAGACACGCAAATATGTTTTGACCAGGTCCACCACATCCCCTCCCTTTCAATTCCTCCCCTACTTCCCACTGTCACTATTTCTTTCCAGTTTCATCTTTTCTCCCTTTCTTGTTTAAACCCATAAAGTTCACTTAGCACTGCCAGTTTCTGCATGGGAATGGGGCCTTGTGTCAGAGGTGGGTAGCCTCTGAGGGGCCACATCCCAGAAGTGAACTTCCTCTCTCTCCCAGTAGCCATCAACTGTCAATAGTTCCTCCTCAGCTAGGGGCTAGATTTCCTGACAACCTTCTCCCTACTTGCTAGGATTTTGTCTGGTTTGATATTTTACAGGTTTCATGTATGCATTTATAGACACTTTCAGTTTATGTACAGAGCTGCTCTGTTTTGTACAGAAAACCATGTTTTGTTGTTACCCACTGCTGCTGGCTCTTCCAAACTTTCTGCACCCTTTTGAGATGATACATGTGAGAAACTTCTTTATACAGCAGATGGTGATTAATACAGAGACCCACAATTGATAAACATATGTGAGAACCTGTGACTAGAATGCCCTAAGTGGGACTTCCATATCCTGCTCACTAGCTCCAAGGCTCAGGGATCTTGTAGATATTATACATCTAATCATAGCTGCTTTGAGTTCACGAGTGCACTGGTCATGTTATGCCTGCATGTTCGCACCACACCACTCTTTTGGAGCTTTTATATTTTTTTGCACTTTGATTTTTAACCTTATAGGAAGATATATTTGTCCCACTTACGGCTGGATGTCCAAGAACAACTTATTTTCTGTATTTTCATGTTACAAGTCTCTGCAGTCATTGTTAAGTACTGAAAAAGAATCTTTTTTTCCCCTAAGCTTCACAGCAGCACTAATGTACTAGCATAATGATATTTATATAGGAAGGAACTAGATGACCACATCATGTCATTTAGTAAGCTGACCTCCTCAGTCATGGATGTTTGACTGGGCGTAGAGTATCAGATGTGAATTCCTTCCTGTGGAGCAAGCATCAAGTCCAAACAGAAAGCAGCTGGTTACCTCCGTAACAGACTTACCAGTATTGTACCACTGGGCTCATCCTGCCTGTTTACCTGGTGTTGTTGTACACAGGATCCACAGCTCATTATGACAGTTCTACACCAACAGCTTGTATAGCACCTTATGGAACTATGAAAGCTACCCTGAAGGTAAGAAGCTATTAACCCTGTTCTAATTTGATTTCTCTACATCCTATGACTAAGACATTTGGTATCTTCAGCAATAGTGTCTTACCTAGTCCTGATGGGCAGTCAACAACAAATACTGTTGCTTATGTTGTTTTGGTGGCTTCCTGGGTCTCCCTGACCTAAAAGGTAGGGAGACAGCTCACCACCGGTAATGGGAGTTTTGTTTAACAATCTAGGGCTTCCAAGAGCTCTTTCCACTCACACAAGATATCTTGGTTCAAACTATTTTTAAAACGTTTTATTTTTGACTAGTTTACCAATAATAAAAATTACTTATGACTTTAAAAATATAACTAGTTTTGGCTGATTCTACTTCCCACCTCTTATTAAATTTCTATTTAAAAACCAACCAACTCAACCACCCAAACCATAGTGAGAGAAACAAAGTCAGCATTCTTCTCCATTTAAAGTTGACCTTGCCACGTCTCCTTCATGGTAGCTGTCTTAAACAATTTCCCCAAACACTATCTTCACTCCATTATCTATCATTTGGGAGGTAGTATGGGTGAGTACCATTCTGTTTTAACGGGGCAAGACATTGTTTAAGATTGAACAACAGGGATCCAAAAAATTATTTTTAGGAGAGTTTTAATGAATGTATGTACTCAAGAGTAATTTACGTATAACATTACCTTTGGATGTGTGGGGTTAAATGGGCAGAATCTGCTGACACAAAGAACATACTGCAAGTAGCACAATATTGGGACATGGGAACAGGACAAAGGGGAAGACATATTTTAAGCATCATAAAGATTCTGAAAGAGAAGACTAGAGTGGGATATAACAGATCCATGCATAACAGATATATACATGAAAACCTATGTCACATAGAGAAAGTATGAATGTAATTAGGGACACATATCCATCACTTAATAGATTTGACCTCTGCTTTAGTTTTTCCAACTTAATTAAAGATGCAAATGTTTAGAAAATTATCAATACTGAAAGAGAACAATATACCTCTGAGACATAGAAAGTCTCCTAATTATTATATGATGATCACATCTGAAAAAAAGACAAGCTTAATGATAATAATTGTTAGCATAAAAATTAGAAATGTATGCATGTAAAAGCATAGTATAAATATATAAGTGAAACTGAAAACTAAACAGTCATCTGTAAAAAATAGCAACATACATGAAAAACAATTAAGTTCCTTAATTTGTAAAGCACATAAACAAACAACAAAAAGCTAAGACTTCAAAAGAAAAATAGTAATTACTTAATATTAAGTGTTAACAAACATGATAAATAGCTTAGTTTTGGAAGGATGGAGACATAAATTTAAACAATGGGGGTAAGAGGGTAACATTTTAAGGATGCAATGCTAAGTATAAAATGGCATGATATGGAACTTGCATAATTTCACGTTTAAAACATTTGTTGTTTGAAGTTCTGGAAATTGAATCTACAGCCTCAAACATGTTAGACAAATGTACTCTTGCTGAGCTATATCCTAAGCAATTTATTTAAACAATATATATGAAACAAGAGTTTCTTAGCTTAGTTTTCTCTTGATATGATAAAAGACTGACCATAAACAACTTGAGGATGAAAGGGTTTACTTCAACTTAGGGTTTCTATTCCTTCATTAAGGGAAGTCAGAGTAGGAACTCAAGGCAGGAACCTGGATGCAGGAACTGAAGCAGAGGGCATGGAGGGGTACTGTTTGCTGGCTTGCTCCTCATGATTGCCCAGCCTACTTTCTTATAGCACTCAGGATCGCCTGCATGGTGGTGGTACCAGCCATAGTGGGATAGACCCTTCCACACCAGTTAGTTATCAATCAAGAAAATGTTCTCATATTTCTCTCCAGTGACTTTTTAAGGTGGGACTGGCAGGGAGGCTCAGGCCACAGAAGTGGCAGGGCAGCTGGGACAGGATCCTTTCTACCTCCATCTACACCTAGGAGGGACACCGGATCCATAGCCCTCTCTGAACCTTTCTTGCAAGAGGAGAGCTTGACCAGGGTGAGCTCTGACCCCAGGACTCAGGAATGATGGCTGATTCACAGCCCTCTGTGCACAGGTCTTACTAGAGGAGAGCTGATCTCCCAGAAGTGCTGACACAGGCTTAGAGACCCACAGGAGGAACAAACTCCAGCCAGAGACAGTGAGAACATCTAATACCAGAGATAAACAGATGGTGAGAGGCAAATGCAAGAATTTTACCAACAGAAACCAAGACTACTTGGCATTATCAGAACCTAGTACTTCCACCACAGCAAGTCCTGGATACCCCCAAACACCAGAAAAGCAAGATTTGGATCTAAAATCATATCTTATGATGGTGATAGAGGAATTTAAGAAGGACACAAATAACTCCCTTAAAGAAATACAGGAGAATACAGGTAAAGAAGTAGAAGCTCTTACAGAGGAAACACAAAAATCCCTTAAAGAATTACAGGAAAGCACAACCAAACAGGTGAAGAAATTGAACAAAACCATCCAAGACCTAAATATGGAAGTAGAAGCAATTAAGAAATTACAAAGAGAGACAACTCTGGAGATAGAAAACCTAGGAAAGAAGTCAGGAACCATAGATGCAAGCATCACCAACAGAATACAAGAGATAGAAGAGAGAATCTCAGGCACAGAAGATACCATAGAAAACATTGACACAACAGTAAAAAAAAAATGCAAAATGCAAAAAGTCTCTAACCCAAAATATCCAGGAAGTCCAGGACACAATGAGAAGACCAAACCTAAGGATAATAGGTATAGAAAAGAGTGAAGACTTCCAACTTAAAGGGCTGGTAAATATCTTCAACAAAATTATAGAATAAAACTTCCCTAACCTAAAAAAAGAGATGCCCATGAACATACAAGAAGCCTACAGAATTCCAAGTAGTTTGGACCAGAAAAGAAACTCCTCCTGTCACATAATAGTCAAAACACCAAATGCACAAAACAAAAAAAGAATATTAAAGGCAGTGAGGGAAAAAGGTCAAGTAATATCTAAAGGCAGACGTATCAGAATTACATCAGACTTCTCACCAGAGATGAAAGTCAGAAGATCCTGGGCAAACGTCATAAAGACCCTAAGAGAACACAAATGCTAGCCCAGGCTACTATACCCAGCAAAATTCTCAATCACCATAGATGGAGAAACCAAAGTATTCTATGACAAAACCAAATTTACACAATAGCTTTCCACAAATCCAGCCCTTCAAAGGTTAATAAATGGAAAACTCCAACACAAGGAGGGAAACTACATCCTAGAGAAAGCAAGAAAGTAATCGTCCAACAAAACTAAAAGAAGATAGCCATATGAACAGAATTCCAACTCTAACAACAAAAATAGTGAAGCAATAATTACTTCTCCTCAATATCTATTAATATCAATGGACTGAATTCCCTAATAAAAAGGCATAGGCTATCAGACTGGGTAAGTAAACAGGACCCAACATTTTGTTGCATACAGGAAACCCACCTCAGTGACAAAGACAGACACTACCTCAGAATAAAAGGCTGGAAAACAATTTTCCAAGCAAATGGTCCCAAGAAACAAGCTGGAGTAGCCATTCTAATATCTAATAAAACTAATATCGACTTTCAACATAGAGTGATCAAAAAAGATTAGGAAGGACACTTCATATTCATCAAAGGTAAGATCTACCAAAATGAACTCTAAATTCCAAACCTCTATGGTCCAAATGTAAAGGCATCTACATTCATAAAAGAAACTTTACTAAAGCTCAAAGCACACATTGCACTGCACACAATAATAGTGGGGAGATTTCAACACCCAACTCTCTGCAATGGACAGATCATGGAAACAGAAACTAAACAAAGACACAGTGAGACTAACAGAAGTTATGAAACAGATGGATTTAACAGATATCTACAGAACTTTTTATCCTAAAACAAAAGGATATACCTTCTTCTCAGCACCTCATGGTACCTTCTCCAAAACTGACCATATAGTTGGTCACAAGTCAGGCCTCAACAGATACAAGAAGATTGAAATAATTCCTTGCATTCTATCAGATCACCATGGACTAAGGCTGCTCCTCAACAACAATATAAACAATAGAATGCCCACATACACATGGAAGCTTAACAACACTCTATCTACTCAATGATAACTTAGTCAAGGAAGAAATAAAGAAAGAAATTAAAGACTTTCTAGAGTTTAATGAAAACGAAGCCACAACATACCAAAATTTATGGGACACAATGAAAGCAGTCCTAAGAGGAAAACTCATAGCTTTAAGTTCCTCCAAAAAGAAACTGGAGAGAGCATACACCAGCAATTTGACAGCACATCTGAAAGCTCTAGAACAAAAAGAAGCAAATTCACCCAAGAGGAGTCAAAGGCAGAAAATACTCAAACTCAGAGCTGAAATCAACCGAATGGAAACAAAAAGAAATATACAAAGAATCAACCAAACTAAGAGCTAGTTCTTTGAGAAAACCAACAAAATAAATAAACCCTTAGCCAGACTAGCTAGAAGGCACAGAGACAGTATCCTAATTAACAAGGTCAGAAATGAAAAGGGAGACATAACAACAAGAACTGAGGAAATCCAAAAAAATCATGAGGTCCTACTACAAAAAAAAAATGTCCTCATAGACTGTCCAAAGACCAATCTGATGGAGGCAACTTGTCAATTGAGATGGCCTCTTCCCCAGATGACTCCTGCTTGTGTCAGTCTGACAAACAACCAATCAGCACAGAGGGGTCACTACATTGTCTAGAATGGCCTTAGACGCCTTAAATATACAATCCTCTGCCTCAGCTTCTTAAGTAGGTGGGGTTATAGGCTTGGGCCAGCAGCTTTTTAAAATGACTAAGTACTCACTGTTATATACTGCCGCCCATGCTTATGTTTTCTATAGGGCTGGGGATGGCCCAGGAGATTTCCTGTTACTCTGAGCTGTATCGCAGCTCCTTTGATTGATATTGATTATCTCTGAGTTGTGGAATTATGGATAATTTTCTCTTTATTCATCTTTATGTAAACTCTTTATTAACATAAACATTAACTGCATGTGAAATAGAGGAACCAGTTATGTACTTTCTTTTTAATTAATAGCACCCAGTACTAGCATGGCTTTTCCTAGCTGGTTATTCATGCTTTTGTAGTAGAAATTTAATATTTCACACAAATAAATTTAATATTTCCAAAAAGTTTGTCAAGAAAGCAATCTTTAAAGTTGACTCCCTTCCTCCCTCCCTTGTCCTTTCTTTCTTTCTTTCTTTTTTCTCTTTCTCTTATATAATAGATGCCTACTGCACTTCCCCCCTCTATTCTTTCCAACCCCACCCTCCCTTCCTCTCAGTTCT
>NW_022196904.1:112797145-112830079 GCF_008632895.1 Mastomys coucha
TCTCTCTCTCTCTCTCTCTCTCTCTCTCTCTCTCTCTCTCTTTCTCTCTCTCTCTCTCTCTTTCTGTCCCTGAAATGGAGTCTTAGTAGCCCCAAGTGGTTTGGAACTAACTACAGAGACCAAGCTAACCTTGACCTCACAGAAATCACCCTACCTCTGCCTCCCAAGTGCTAGGCTTATAAAGTCCTGTGCTCCCATGCCCACCTTCACAATTCTCTTTTATTAAATTAAACATAAACTGTACAAAAGTATAAGAAAACACACTAGTGCATATTTATGATGATGCTGATATTTGCATTTACACTATGTGTGTAAATGTTCAAGAAGTCAGAATGAAAATATTAAGATGACTCTGTAGGATGATTTTAGGTACAAAAAGCCATCCATGATCAAATTCTCTAGGAACACCCTGTGGAACAGAGCTAAACCATACTTTTAGTCATGAAGTTTTCAGAATTTAGCAGCCAATGTGCATTGCCATGGTTCACTAAGCAGCATTTTCCAAACTTATTTTGCCACACAGTTTATTTTTGTCTCAATATTTGTATATGAGTCATTTATAACAGTGTTTGGAGATTCATGCTTGGAAAGACTGTCATACAGAGTCACTGGAATAGTCCTGTAGAGGAGCCTTACATGGCATGGTAAGGTGTTCACAACAACATCCAATGATAACACAGACTACAGAAGGCCAGGGACAATGCAGTCCTGTTAATGGAAAATTGCTTGCACAGAAAAGAGACTGGACAAGAACATTAACTGCAAAATATTAAAAGAGGCTACATCTGGGTAATGGAAAGTGGGTAATTTTTATTCTTCTTTTTACTTGTACATGTTGAATAAGACTTCACAATGAACATATATTACCATTGAAATAAAGAAAGTGATAAAAGTTGTAAAAATGATGCAGAAGAATATGCAATGTATTGTTCATCTGTGTTCCCTGGAAAAAGGAGATTGCAAAGCAGTTTGTTTATTAAAATTTCTTTTTAAAAATGTTCACCCTTATGGATAGCTGTGCAGGAAAGGAGTAAATGCACCAAGATATTAAGTTATATCTGGGAGCCTAGATAATTTTAAAGACATTTGTGGGAGAAGATATATTAATTTTTTTCTACAATGAATACTTCACATATTTTAGTTAAATATAAATACAAATATGTGTTTCTGGATGTATGTAAATAGAAAAACAGGCACATATTATTTACTCTTTCCTTTATTTCTTTTTAAAATAATATTTTATTTATTTTTTGAGAACTTTGTATACGTATACAATATATTTTTATCATATCTACTTCCACTTCCCCTCTCCCACCCCTCATGTAGTCGCCCCCACCTCATGCCCCTTCTCAACTCCATGTAGTCTTTAAAAAATAACCCACTGAGTCTAACCAGTGTCTCTGGTATATGAATTGGTGAGGGGTATGTGGGCGAGTGTGTGGCCATCCATAAGAGTGCATGGGACCTATTAGAGGCTACATCCCTAGGGAAAACTGACTCGCATTTCCTCAGCAGCTCCCGTTGACACAGAACTCTGGGATGTAGGTTTAAGATACTGCTCTGGACAACATATATTATTGACTTGTCAGACTCTACCAGTAAAATGTAAACTTCTTTTCTTCTTTAAGGCTGTTCTTACAAAATGTATCCAGTACTGGCATCCAGGAAGAGTAGGAGAAATGACATTGACTGGGGGGTATACATGTTAGTATACATACTGATTTTTCTCACATTTCTGACATTTTTAAATGTCTGTTGTTGTATGTTTAATGGTGTCCATGCTATGTAACCATAGCATGTGTGTGTGTGTGTGTGTGTGTGTGCGCGCGCGCATGCACGTATATATGAAAATATGGCATCTATAGTTTTATGTATGATTTAAAAAAGTCTTTATGAACTATAAATTTGAATCACTGAAGCACTAGAAAATATCACCTTGTCTATGCTTCCAATGCTCTAGAAAGTTCTCTCTTCATCATGTAGATCTATCCCAGTCACCTGCCAGCTTTTGTCTTTTCTCTGGATTTGCTGACCAAGGTATTGGAAGGTTTCAGTTTTCCTTTCTTTTTAGATTCCCGGTTTCCAGTCTGAGAATGGGCACTGTATTTTGAGACAGGAACCACTAATGCTGCACACCATAGATGCCTCATCATCTATGTTCTATAGATACACATAAGGCTGTGCTTTTGTCCTCCTCCCACCAGACCATGAGACTAGTTCTAGCTGATGCACTCACTGTGAGTTGTAGCACACACTGCTCCTAGTTCATGCACATGATTTCTGTGGGACCTACCTATCCATCGGTGTGACTAGCATTCCTTAATATTGTGGGTACTCCATCATCTAAGACTGCAGAAAGGATTATGATGAGTCAGATGAGACAATTGCAATCTTAGCACTCAGAAGCACAGGGAAGAGGGTCTTGAGTTCAAAGCCAGCCTGAGCTGAATGGTGCCTTGTCTCATAATGAACAGATAAATTATTAACAAACATCAATAAGAGATTATATTTTCCTGTGGGTTGAGTAGAAAATGAATTTTTATTTGCTTTAATACCTGAAGTCTGATGTTAATACAGAACAATCCAATATATGTCATATGGAAGTGAGAATTCTTCAGGAATGCCATGACTGTTCCCGTGAATAAAACCAATCCAATAGTAAGGATCTTTCCTTGCTAATGATTATTTATACAAGTTTATATAACTTGAGAGCTATCTGTGGCTGAGTGCAGGGACTCCAGTGGAGAAGTTAGGGCAAAGATTGTAGGAGCTGAAGGGGTTTACAACCCCATAAGAAAAGCAATAATATCAACCAGCCAGACCTCCCACCCCTAAAAGCTCTCAGAGATTGTACTGGCTAGTTTTGTGTGTCAACTTGACACAGGCTGGAGTTATCACAAAGAAGGGAGCTTCAGTTGGGGAAGTGCCTCCATGAGATCCAGCTGTGGGGCATTTTTTCAATTAGTGATCAAGGAGGTAGGGCCTCTTGTGGGTGGTGCCATCCCTGGGCTGGAAGTCTTGGGTACTATAAGAGAGCAGGCTGAGCAAGCCAGGAGAAGCAAGCCAGTAAGAAGTATCTCTCCATGACCTCTGCATCAGCTCCTGCTTCCTGACAAGCTTGAGTTCCAGTCCTGACTTCCTCTGGTGGTCCACAGCCATGTGGAAGTGAGCTAAATAAACCCTTTCCTCCTCAACTTGCTTCTTAGTCATGATGTTTGTGCAGGAATCGAAACCCTGACTAAGACAGGGACTAAACCACCAACCAAAATATACATGGGGGGACCCATGGCTCCAGCTGGATATGTAGCAGAGGATGGCCTTGTCAGGTGTTACTGGGAGAAGAACTTTTTGGTCCTGTGGAGGCTTGATGATCCAGGGTAGGGGAATGCTAGGGCACTGAGGCAGGAGTGGTTGGGTGGGTTGGGGAGCACCCTCATAGAGGCAGGGGGAGGAGATGGGGATAGGGGGCTTGTGGAGGGGAAACTGGGAAGAGGGATAATATTTGAAATGTAAATAAATACAACAATCAATAAAAAATGAAAGAAAAGTAGGCTTTGAAAAAATTAAAGTTACACTCCTCCATTCCCATGTCCTTACCAGCATTTGTTGTCTGTCAGATGTTTCCTTGACCTCAGCCATTCTGACTAGGGCAAGATGAAATCTTGGAGTAGTTTTGCTTTGCACTTCCATAATTTCTAAGGGCAATGAACCCCCTCCCTTTTGAGACATTTCCTAGCCTTTTGTACTATTCTTTTGAGAACCCTATTCAGATCATAGCTGCCCTTTTTAACTGGGTAATTTATTATGTTGATTCTTTGTTATTTTTTTTCTAGAGTTTGGTTATTAATCTTCTACCTGATACGTAGTTGGCAGAGTCTCTCCTGCTCAACGGGCTTCTCTTTCATGTGATTGATTATTTCCTTAGCTGTAAGAAGCTCTTTAGTTTTATGAGGTCCCATTTATCAGCTGATGGCCTTAATTACTGGGCAACTGGAATCCTATTCAGAAAGTCTTTTCCTGCCCTTATATCATATCATATCACATTCTGCCTATGTGCACTTCTAGAAGTTTCAGACTTTCAGGTTTCACATCTAGGTCTTTGATCCTTTTGGATTTGATTTTTGTACATGATAGATTTGAATTTCCTTCTCCCACATGTGGACACCCAGTTTCCCCAATGCTATTTCTTGAAGATGCTGTCTGTCTTCCAGTGTATATTTCTGTCATCTTTGTCAAATATCAGATATCTCAGGATTTTTTAACTGTTACTGTTTTTCTGAAGTAGAATGCAAACTTCTTGTTTCAGTGGTATCACCCCAGTGCTTCGGAAAATTCCAGTCACACACTAGGCTTTAAATAAATATTCCATTACTCAATAATTGTGTTTCACATTACTTTAACAAAATAATTGAGATACTTGATGGCCAAAAGTAAGAGTTTATACTGGCTTTATGTCTATGATTGAGTGGTGAGACAACACACCAGGGTGAGAAGGTATGGCCAAGAAAAGTTGCTCATTGTATAGGCCAGGAAGCAAAGAGGAAGAGAAAGAGACTGGGATCTTAGAGTCCTCTTGAAAAGCATGTCTTTGTGACCTGAGGTTCTTTAGCACTGGTTCTCAGGCTTTCTAATGCTGCAACCCTTTAGTACAGTTCCTCATGTTATGGTGATCCCAACCATAAAATTATTTTATTGGTACTTAATAACTGTAAATTTGCTACTGTTATGAATTGTAATGTAAATAATCGGTATGCAGGGTATCTGAAAGAAGTCTCGACCCACAGATTGAGAACCACTGCTTTATAGGGTCCCACCTCCTAAAGCTTCCACTACTTCCCAATAATACCACCTTGGGGGCTATATATTTAATACATGGGCATTCTGGAAGCAGACTCAAGCTACAGCAGAGGCATGAAGTTCTTATACTCACAGAAGATCACAAAATAACATCTCATCTCCTTTATCCAGATGCCCTCAGAATAGTAACTTAATATCCTTTCATGGACAGTGAAAACTTCACAATGAGGCAGACATGCATCCATCCATTCATTCGTTCCACAAGTAGGTAGTAGTAGGAAGTGATGAGGTCAAATAGATGAATCAAGCTCTGCTTCTGCCTTCTGAAGGATGTGAGGTGAGCATGTGCAATTGATTTCAAGAATAATTTCCATGTTGCTGCTGAAACAAGAGTGAGGCATGTGTTGGCAGGAGATGAAACCATGCAGGCAAAGGCCTGATCACGGAGGGTTTGACTTCCTACATGGGTTTGGATTTCCCAGAAGAGCCTGTAATAATATATTTCATGCATAAATTATCAATAAAGAAATCTTCTTAGGAGCCAGGGAGATAGCTTAGTAAAGTGTGTGAGAAAGTGAGTTTAGATTTCCCCCTGGGCCTGGTGGCATGAATTGTAGCTCAGTAAGGGCAGGTGGGGTGGGGGTGGGAAGGTGTGTGTGGGGTGACTGTCTCTACCACTGTCTTTCTGTGGTAGAGACAGTCATTCCACAGAAAGCCTTTGGCTGTTCATCTTAGTCAAATATGTGAGTTCCAGGTTCAGTGAGAAACTCTGCCTCAAAGAAAGAAGTGGAGACTGAACAGTTAGTGTGCCTACTATGTGTCTGGCTTTGGAATTCAAAATACAGGTGATACAGTTAGAATTTCAACCAAAGACAATGCATTTTCTCATCTGTTTGGCTGTGATCTCACTGGCAGGCAGCCATAAATGATGATGACATTCTGACACGGTCCTGACTTAGAGAAGAGGCAGCAAGGTCTGGAAGGAAGGTGTAGATGCAAAGACACATTTATGTGCAAAGTCATGGTAGTGAACAGAGTGTAGAAACAAGGAAGAGAGGTGAACTCTGGATGAGTTCTTGGGCTTCTAACATGAGTGAGATAGAGGGAGATGGAGATAACATGAGAGGGAGATAACTACGTTGTTGTTATTGGTGGTGATGGTAGCAGTGTTGTTGTTGTTGGTATTTAAACAGGGAGGAAGGACTATTGAGTGCAAGGAGAAAACTGGGGGAATTCTGTGTTTCAGGCTACAATCCAGAGAGTATCTTTTCTGCATTCATTCTTATTACACATCTACTCCAAGAACATTTCCAGTACATTGAGAGTTGCTTCTATTTTAAATTTAGCATAGTAGCTAAGATTAAACAGACAATGAGCATGCCACAGCATGGGAAACAGAGGTTTCTTACTGCCATCGTTTCTGCACTCCAACTCTTTTCCTACCCTGATCCTTCCTTGGTTTTTGCTTCTCTTGTCTCCATTTTGCTTCACTCCATTAACTCCCTGGGCTATTTACCATCTTGGTGAAAAGTTTCCTGGAGTCCTGCCTTTGTTTTATTCCCTGCACGGCCACTATTACAGCTGCTAAACTCTGCAGAACCTGCACAAAGCTTTTCTATGAGATCAAATTGTGTGTCTGTCTGCACTGATGGTTTCTGTGTTGGTTGTGGTCCCCTGAGAACCTGAAGCTTAGAACATAGACTTGGATGTGCAGTGACATTTCTTATGGGGCTGAGGATCTCCTGTGTCTTGGGTGTGCAAATGACAAGGTGTTTAGGTTTCAGAGAACTGTAGCTTCTTAGAAGACACCTACAGTTCATAGTGATCATTGTCAGCTATTGGATTTTCCAGTTCCTAGATCCCCTGGGTTCTCAGGCTTCTGCCTGTGCTCACAGTAGACTGCTAGAAGCTTATTGCTGGAGGCCTCCTGGGAAGCCAGGAACAGAACACACAGTTGCCAGAAATATTGCTGGCTCCCTCATCAGGCTTCCTACCTGCAGGATTTTTTCCATGAATGACCTCAGATGCCCTTTTCTACTCTCCTTCCTCCTTGTTTATAGCTTGTTCCTGTCCAGATCTGCCTGCATTGTCCTGTAACATCTATGAAACATAAGAGGAGTGCGAGGGAGCTGCCCCCAGCAGGAGCTCACAGGGGCAAGTGCCCTTCCCTCTTAGCCATTAGCCACCTCCCACTCAGAAAAGAATCCTGCTAGTAGCCTGGATAGCATACACAGCAGCTAACTCTGCTTGTGACCTGCTTGCTAATTAGCTACAGTTAGTTTCTGCCCTTTTTTTGTCTTGTGCAGGTCATAAGGGCTTACTTTTCCTCTTGTGGGTTCATTAAAGCAAAAACTCTCAGCTTCCTCTTCCGACCATGGTTAGTAAAGCAGCAAGAGATGCTACTTTGGGCCAGCCAGGTTCTAGTTACAAAAGAAATCTTTACAAGGCTTCTAGGTAGAGTTGGGGCAGTCTTACTGGATGGACAGTTTCTTTCCCTGTCACCCAACCTAGCTGAGAAGAGGAAGCTAAGACATTCTACTCTGAGGTTGAACATGTTCTGTATCTTTGGATGTAGATATATCAATACCTTCTTTGAATAACTTTAAAACATGAACACAAAAGTAGCAGATGAGCCACCTATGTACTGGTTTATCTAAGAACAAGATATAAAGGAGACATATGATGGTTTAATTATATATATGTATGTATGTATGTATATATGTATGTATGTATGTGGGCTTATTATGGACATGAGGGCAGGTGTCTATGAAGGTTGGAGGCCAGAAGCATCAGATCTCCCTGAAACTGGTGTCATGGATAGTTATGAACAATCTAATATAGGTGCTAGGAACTAAACTTGGGTCTTCTGGAAGATCACTAGTTCCAGATGTTATGATGGTTAATTATTGTCAATGAGATTGGGTTTGGAGTTACTGAGAAGACACGTCTCTGGATGTGTCTGTGACAGTGCACTTAGAGAGATTTAACTGAGAAACAATGACCCACCCCATGATCCTAGATTGAATAAAAAGGAACATAAGAGGAAGTGAGTTGAACACTTGCGTTCATCTCGTTTTGCTTCCTAGCTGTGGACTCTGTGGAGTGCTGCCTCACACTCCTCTTGGCATGCTTTCTTGCTATGATGGATCAGATCTCCTCAAATTATGAATAAACCTGTTCTTTCTTAAGTCATTTGTGTTGGGTATTTAGCTGCATTGATGAGGAAAAGCAACTCATACAGATGGGACGGCTTTGGGTTGTTTTCTTAGGCAACATGAACATGTATCAAATGCTACTTTGGACCAGTGTCATAAGAGGGCCAAGGAGAAGCTGGGGTCTAAGTTTTCTTATTTACAGAGGTGACAAGCATATTTCTTTTACCTTCATTTTGGCCCTATCACCCACTGAGACTTTAATTACAAGGACTGTATGCTTTTCCATCTATTGTGACCATTTTCAAATATGTTTATTTTATTTTTTTATTTTTTTGCTTTGCTTTGCTCTCCTCAAATCTCCAGATCAGATGTTGTTTGGGGTTGCTGTCCTCTGATGCCTAGACTGAAATGGATATGCAAGTTACCTTAAGCACAGAAATGGGAGTTCATGTTGCCTATAGAATGAAGCTCCGTTCAAGCTGACACTATTCTCACACATTCGGGATTTCAGATTTACATCAGGACTGGGTGTGAGTAAGGCCCCTGTGGTTTGGTTCCCTGAATGTGATGATCAGCTTTTATAGTCAATCTTATGAGGTTTAGAATGATGCAGACGCATCTGAGAGGGCTTTTCCAGAGAAGATGAACTGAGGGGAAAGATCTACCCGAATGTGGGAGGCATACTTCCAGAGCTGGACAGAATAAGAAGGAAAAGGAGAAAGCCAGGGGGCACATCAGCATCAGCACCTCCTTTCTCTGCTCTCTGGCTGGCCATGGAGTGAATGGCTCCTGTGTCACAGACTCCTGCCACCATGCTGTGAGCTGTTCTGCTCTGCCATGCTTTCCCAGCCCTGATGGACTAGGTTCTCTGAAGCCAAAGTGAATTGGCTCTTATACTGTTCCTGTCATACAGAATTCTGTCATTGTGACACAGAAGTGATGAACAAGCTTAGTGAGAATCCTCGCTACCCAAAGATTTGGGTAAACATCTGCTCCCCTACTTCCACTACACAGTGGTGGCTAAAGGGCAAAAAACCACAATAGACACTCTAGGGTAAAAATGGATGTGTGAAAGATGCTTCACCAACTCCCTTCCATGTAATCATGGAGTCTGTACAGTGTTCTCTGTGTTTCAGATACAGTTCTTTTCATTCAAACTCGGTTTTTGAGGCTTATTCACCCGCTGGACTTCTGGAGCTATGCTCCAATACAAATGTCCCAGCAAAGTGAAAAACTGAACTGTTTCCAGACAGCTTCAGAAGTCAGAGAACTCATTCTACCACATTCTGTGATTATAAATTAGTCACAGCCCAGATCAAGAACCAGCTGCATGGGCTGTACTTGCATATGAAAAAAAAATGTCAAAGAGTTTATGGCCATGGAAAACTGTAACAAATTGTTATTTTTAAACATCTTATAATAACTATCTCCTTCATTACAAGGTGCACTATGTCCCCAAAGATGAAAAGACAGTGGATTGTGTCAAAACAAAACAAAACAAAACAAAACAAAACAACAAATAAACCCTCCCTTAATTCGTGTGGTAGTTTGAATATGCTTGGCCAGGGAGTGGCACTATTAGGAAGTGTGGCCTTGTTGGAGGAAGTACGTCCCTGTTGGAGTGGGCTTTCAGAGGCCTTTCTCCTAGCTCCCTGGAAGCCAGTCTTCTCCTGTTTGCCTTTGGGACAAGATATGGAACTCTTAGCTCCTTCTGCACCATGCCTGCCTGGATGCTGCCATACTTCCTGCCTTGATGATAATGGGCAAAACTTCTGAACTTGTAAGCCAGCCACAGTTAAATGTCCTTTCTAAGAGTTGCCTTAGTCATGGTGTCTGTTCACAGCAGTAAAACCCACACTAAGACAATTCAGGATCCCTGATCCCTACTCCACCGCCATTAACACAGGAAAGGATAGGTTGGCAACAAAAGTGAGATTGTTAGAATCACTTTGTCAGTCATAACGGTCCCTCTCAAAAATCTTGAAGTCTGACATTACAGTGTAAAAGCAACACAATATGGAGTATAGCTATGTTCCAATTTATCAATACAACTTCACTTAGAGAAACAAACCAAACACTGGGCCACATTTTCTTTCTAGGTCAGTCTTTAACTCTTAAGATAGATCATAGTTATTTATTGAACTCTACATCAGATATGGGGGGGGGGATTGTATAGAAACAGAGGTCTAAAAGTAATGCTGATGTCCACAACTCTGACTTGAGTTAATTCTAATAGCCTTGTTCTATTGACCTCTGAGGGTGTTTAGTTTAGGGTCTGAAGCTGATCCTAAATTTGCATTATGGTTAGTGTGCTGGATGCTTAATGACTGATCAGTCTTAGATAGAGGAAGGAAAAAGAGAGTGCCCTTTCAGGTTCTTCAATAATCTTTTAGTTAATCCTTAAATAATCTCTCAGTCAAGCATGTGGAGCATGTTTGAGTCTAGGGCTTTAGCCCCAAGGAATGTCTATATCAGATTATGGCAGTTCCTCTATCTCAAGATAAAGTTTGGGAATGATAAAACTTTTAGTGGGAGCCAAGGGAGAAGCTCAGCAGTGCAGCTTAGGGAAGGCCAGCCATGGTAGGAAGGAACCATCAGTGAGGTGAGTGAGAGTCCAACTCATCACGTACCAGTGTCACAGTCAGGTCTTACTCTTTGTGATTAGGAATCTGAGTTAGAGGAATTTCAAGTGACATTTGACTTAATGTCACAGTCCTTTGTCTGCTCTAGCTGAACTCCCAGTTTAAATCAGCTTGTTATTTATATAGTCTCTAGAATTGTGTTTCACAAGAAAAAGGTTCACCCTTATTCACAATTGTAATTCAGAAGATAAGCCATAACATAAAATAGCTAACAGGCCACACACCAGTTGCATGTTATCATTTTGGCACAATATTTCATCCCACTTCCCCACCACTCTGCTAGTTTCAGAGCAAAAATATGTGGACTTGGGCCACTGACTCACAAGGAGCCAGCCTTCCTCTTACAGCCCCACGTGCACTTTTCTTTTTACATTATAATGAAAATATTAAACATGACCCTCACTAACATCAGACATTCATCAGCTGTGGATAAAACTAACTTGTTTTTGTATTTAAAAGTAAATTGAGTTTCTTCTAAAAATACACAATGACAGAGAGAGGGAGAGATAGATAGATAGATAGATAGATAGATAGATAGATAGATAGATAGATAGATAGACAGATGGATGGATGGACAAAGACAGACAGACAAAGTACCCTAGTGTACAGGTAACCTATGTTCAGATTCTGTTCTGCCAATCATTTGTAAGTGCACATAGTATCCATCATTTATTTAATCTCTCCCAGTCTTAGTATTTATATCTGTCATAGGCAGTGATATAGGCATCTAATGAAGATTAAATTTAACAATACTCATAAGTGCCTGTTGTATTAGGCACAGCATATCTCAATAGTAGCAGCTTCATAATATATGATTACTATTCAGTAATAGGCACTGCCTTATCTCATTTTGGTCTTCATTGGGCAGTGCATTGCAAATTATAGTTATAAAGTATCCATGAAGTAATCTTATGGTTGGGGTCACCACAACATGAAGAACTCTACTAAAGGGTCACAGCATTAGGAAGATGAGAGCTACTGGGTTAGAGAGTTATACATTGAAGGAGCACAAAATTCCTAGGTTAGACTTTAATGGTATCACATGTCTGCTTGCTCCTCCAGGATCTTTTTGACCATCACTATGAGTAGAATATACTGCAAGTAGTCATCATTCTTAACAAAAGATGACCCAGGGACTAGAAAGGAAGAACGGGCATGTTAGTTGATGCCAACCAGACCTTAACCTCGGAATGAAGCCTAGGACAGTGCAGCTGAAGATATTATACCTTGCTAACCAGCAGACTCACATGAGAAAGAACTACTTGTCAACCATCGATGGTTCATATTTGCTTCTTATACAGGAATATCTAACTGATTAAACAAAAATATTTAATAAACACACAATGCACTTTCAGTCCAGAGATGAGGGAAATGGAGAAAAGTCAACAATCCCCAGCTAGTCACACCCTGTGAGAAAGCTGCTGAGTGACCTTGAACATAATCTCTGTTGATCCTGTTCTGATTTCTCCCACTGTAAGGAGGTTATTCTCCTTTTATGTGGCTCAGCACAATGTTGCTCTTTGGCTACAAACTTTTGGTGTCATCTGTGAAAATGCTGTCCTATAAATATACTAATCAGTAATATTTGTTCAGAAACATGAAAGCTGAAAGCTGTGAAGATAGAAGTCAATAAGCTCACAAGTAACAAACTGAACATGACCTTGATTCTAAATTCTTAGCACCACATAGAGAAGGACCATGAGATATCTGGAAGAATTTGATTTGGAGACAAAGAAGAGAGCTACTTGTGTCATTTTAAGTGGGTCTTAGAGTGGTAAGATGGCTGAATATGTAGATAGATCTATCGCTTCCAGGGGTCATGAGTGAGCTTCAATGGTAAGAAAAATATTTTAAAGTAAAAATTATTTTCTTATCAACATGTAAGAATAAGAAGGCCTACTAAAATCCACTTATATGGAACCCAATTTCTGTTGTAATATTTAATGTTTGGATAATTTGGATCCTTTATTAAAACAGAAAAATAGCCATTTGGATCTACATAGAGTCCACCTCTTTTTGGTGAGTTTAAATCCATCTCCCTCTGATAAGGTTTTACTATGTATTCTGTGCTGGCCTTGAACTTGGCAACCATCTGACCTCAGCCTCCCATTGGCCACAATTTCCATAGGACTTAAATTTTCACTGGGAGTTGAATTGTCATGATGGTCAATCAGTCCTTTTCCAAGGGGCTTGATAGGATCTTTGCAATAAATCAGTATCAAGGTAGATTTCAGGATCTTGGCAGAAGCCCAGTTGGGTGAGGGTTTTCCATTACAGTGTTGGAAATAGAATGGCCAACTTTATGTCCTGGACTAAGCTATCATTCCATTTAACTCATCCTTCTCCTCTTATTCCACACTGTACCTGATACACTCATTCACATAGGCTGTGCCTGAAGATCATTTCTCATTTTCTTCTTTCTTTTCTTCATTCTACCCAAGTTCATATTCAAGATACCAGCTTCCATGAAAACCCCCGATGTATGTTATAACATAAAACATAGTTCTTAGCTTTCAAATTAAGATTTTAGTTTAGTGTACAAATGACTTTCATGCATGTGTGTCACTACATTTTGTTCACATTAGTCCAGTGTCCTCAGATGCCCCGCCCTTAGGCTGGTTGTCTTTAGCCCACCCTCTCCTTCCTTTTACATGTATTTCATCACTCCTCTCCATTTCCTACCTCTATATGTTACTGTCCCTTTAATAACCCTCTCTTTACTTTAATGACTTACAAACAGTCATATATAAAAGCACACACTTGCAAACATATACATGTATGTAAAAACTTAAATTTAATTTCTGCATAAAATGAGAAAGCAAGTGGTGTTTGTATTTCCAAGACTGCTTATTTTGCCAAACATAATTCCCATTGGAATCCATTTTCCTGGAAAATATCATGACTTCATGTCTCTTTGTTGCCGCATAAAATTCCATTGGATATATATATTGGTTCTCTTTATCTGGTCATCTGTAGATGGATGGCTGAGTTGGCTTCATTCCCTGGCTATTGCGAATAGTGTAGCCATAGAGCATGGGCGTGTGGTCTATCTTTGTGTTGTCTACTTAGAGTGCACATCGGAGAGTGGTACGCTGGGTCATCTGCTAGTGAGTGCTTTTTGTTTGTAGTTTTCTTTCTTTTTCCCTTCCTTCCTTCCTCCCTCCCTCCCTTCCTTTACTCCCTCCCTCCTTCCCTCCCTCCCTCTCTGTTTCCCTCTTTCTTTCCCTCCCTCTTTCCCCCCCCTCTCTCTCTTTCTTTCTTTCTTTCTTTCTTTCTTTCTTTCTTTCTTTCTTTCTTTCTTTCTTTCTTTCTTCCTTCCTTCCTTCCTTCCTTTCTTTCTTTCTTTCTTTCTTTCTTTCTTTCTTTCTTTCTTTCTTTCTTTCTTTTTCTTTCTTCTTTTTTTGGAACCCCCATACTGATTTTCACAGTAGCTTCACCAGTTAACATTCCTACCAGCAAGTGTTTTTATTTATCCACATCCTCCCCAGCACTTGCCTCATTTGTTTTTTGCTGATAACCATTCTGACTTGTGGCAGGATTTTCCCTGTCCAATTACTTTAAAATATTAATACATTAGGAGCCCTGTGATTGGACAGGGAAAGGGAGGTGGAGCTAAGAGTTGCAGAGACAGTCTCGAAAAGAGGGGAGGAAGCAAGATAGAGGACAGACAGGAAGAAGATCCTGATCCCGCGTGGTTTGAAATGGCTAGAGGTAGTTATGAATATCATATAGGGATAGAATAATTGGGATAACTTGTCTGATCTAGGTGGGCAGCTTGTACCATTATCAATTGGCCCTAAAATTATTGTGAGTGCATCCTGTGAATTTATTGATATATGAATCTGACTGATTAGTTATAGGTTTCTAGAGTTTTACTGGGTTACTGAAAGGTAGGACCGCCAATCTCAGGGGGATTATTGAGAGAGGGTATGGATGGCCCTGAGACAGTGAACCAGAGCTGGGAAGACTGTGATCAGTCTCTGCATGGGGCTAGCCACGGAGGCAGTGGAGTTAGGGGGAAGAGTAGCTGGATGGAGTAAGGGAATTTGGCGGTTCTTTTTAATATTTTCCGCAACACAACTGGCTAAGCTAGATCTCAAAGGGGCTTTAATTTGCATTTCTGGATGATATGTTTTCAAGTATTTATTGGCTCTTTGTGCTTCATCTTGGGAGAACTGTTTATTCAGTTTATTTTTGATTGTTAAGATGATCTTTTTTTTTGGTGTGTATTCTGAAATTTAATCCTCCATGTGATACACAGCTAATAAAGAGTTTTCCAACTCTGTAGATTGTTCTGGTAATTGTTTCCTTTGTGTGCAGAAACTTTTTAATTTCAGGTAATTCCACTCATTAGTTCTTGGGATTATTTCTTGTGAGTATTGAAGTCTCATAGAGAAAATATTTATTTCTGCTTATGTCTTTAACTTTTTCCTTTTGCAGTTTCAAAAATTTATGTCTTATATTAAGATCCTCCATCCTTTTAAATTGATATGGTTTTGTATAGGGAAAAATATATGGATCTCATTTTATCTTCTACCAGTGGAAATCCAGTTTTTCCAGCACTGTTATTAAATAGGCTGACTTTTCTTCAATATATATTGTTGCCACAGATTTGTAAAAATCTAGGTGGCTCTAATTCTGTGTATTTATTTCTGGGTCTTCTATTCTGTACCATTGCTCTTCATGTCTACTTTTCTCTTACCAGTACCATGCTGGTTTTGTTACTATAGCTCTACAGTATAATTTGAGGTCAGATATTGCAATACCTCCAGCATTGCTCTTCCTGCTGAGGATTGCTTTACTTATTCAGGGTCTCTTGTGTGTCCATAACAATTTTAGGTTTGATTTTTTTTCTAGAGGTGTGAGGAAGGCCATTGAGTTTTGATAAGGATTGCAGTGAATCTGTAGGCTGCTTTCCAGTAATACATACATTTTATGATATAAATTCTGTATATCCATGAGCAGAAACCTATCTATCTAGAAGATGGAAGAGTCTTCTCTAATTTACTTTTCAGCATTTTAAAGTCTTAACCTCTCTGTATGTCTTAGGGTTTCACTGCTGTGAATGGATAACCATGACCAAGGCAACTCTTATGAAGACAACATTTAATCAGGGCTGACTTACAGGTTCAGAAGTTCAGTCCATTATCATTAAGGTGGGAACATGGCAGCATCCAGGCAGGCATGGTACAGGAAGAGCTGAGAGTTCTACATCTTCATCTGAAGGCTGCTAGCAGAATACTGGCTTCCAGGCAGCTAGGATGAGGTTCTTAAAGCCACACCCATAGTGACACACCTACTCCAACAGGGTCACACGTTCTAATAGTGCCACTCCCTGGGCCAAGTGTATTCAAACCATGACACCGGATAAGCTTATTCCTACACGTTTTCATGTTTTGATGCTACTGTGAGTTTTTCTCAGTGAGTTTGCTTTTGATAAAAATGATCAGAAGTTCTAAGAGTTTTCTGTTGAGGTCTTTAGTGTCTTTTAACTATAGAATCATGTTGTCTGCAAAGAGTGATAATTTGACTCTTCTGTCCCCTTTGTAGCTCTATAATTTCTTTCTCTTACTTCATTCCACTAAGACTTGGAGCACCATGTTAAGTAAGAGTAGAGGAAATGTGCATCTTGTCTCATTTGATCCCTGTGCTGGTCTCCACTGAGTTATAGCCAGAGATTTAGCACAAATGTATACCCGGGTTACTGTGGCAACTAAGTATTAGTCTTTTCTGTGCGTTTCTATTGTGTTCAAACTCACTATGCTCAGAAAGAAAGAAACTCACTATATTCATTTCTGAAATGAACATCTGTGGGTTCCTGTCACTTTCCTCCTTCAATGTTTGAACCTTTGTTTTTACATTTCTCCCCCTATATAAACTCTTTATATGGTATTTGGGCCTCTACAAATTTTAGTTCCATCTTAGCTTCTACAAAGCATCATTTTTATTGTTGTTTTGGGTCAGTCTACAGAGCAATAAGTTTCATTGTGACATCTTCATACACATGTGCAATCGTACTTCCTTCTCATTCATTCTTTTCTTGGATGCCTCACACACCTTCAATCTAGTTCCCATATTCTCCTATTCATCCATTTATCCTCATGTCTGCTTTCCACCCCGTCTGCCCCCACAGATAGTATCCTATTATCCTCTTACCTCCCACCTCTAGTTAGAGTTGTTCCTTTCCATTATGGTCCTCTTCCTAGTTTCATTACCCATCCCTCATATACATGCACATTACACACAAACACATAAATATACCACACACACACACACACACACACACACACACACACACATACACCCACACATACACACATGGTTTAAAAATAGGTTCCAAAGCCGGGCAGTGGTGGCACATGCCTTTAATTCCAGCACTCTGGAAGCAGAGGCAGGTAGATCTCTATGAGTTTGAGGCCAGCCTGGTCTATAAAGTGAATTCCAAGTCAGTCAGGGCTACACAGAGAAATTATATCTCAGGCAAAAAACAAAAAACAAAAAACAAAAAACAAAAAACAAAAAACAAACAACCTCCCTCACAGAAAACAGACAAAAAGAACAACAAAAAACAGGTTCTACATATAAAACATGATATATCTGTCTCTCTGAATCTGGCTTGTTTTACTTAATATACTGATTTCTAATTGTGTCCATTATTCTGAAAGCTGCGATTTCACTTTTTCTTGTAGCTGCACCAAATTCCACTGCATCTTGCTGCCTTGTGACATATGCCTTATGTCATGGCCACTGTGGCACAATTGTCAAAGCAAACTCCTTATGCATGTGTCTCTATCTTTACTGATCTTCCTTCCATGGATGAACATTCCCTATGTTTAAATTCAACCCAACAGTCACTTATACTTAAAGTCATTTCAGGTCCCCTTCTACCTTAAACCAAATACAACCACTGCTTCCTCCTCTCTGACCAGCAGCTCTTTAAATTCTTAACATTAGATTTACTTTCATGGGCACAATTCACTTTATTATATAGCGTTCCCTATAATACTGTTGATTTTGGGAGGGCAAGGTCTTGCCTCTTAAATTTTGGCTCCACTCCCCTCAGTAATGCTGAGCACATTGTAGGCTGTAGGCATCAGGACTTGTACAACAGCCATGTGACTGTAAACCTGTCTCTTAGTCTCCTTTAAGGGCAAGGCTGAAACCTTAATAGTGAAATCTTAGCAGAGCCTCACAGAGCTTTGGTGCCCACTTTATCCTACTTCACTAAAATGTGCTGTCTCTCATCCTCATATAATGTCTTTCTCCCTTATCCTATATTTAAAAGCATTTATGTTTATTGCTTAAAGTCTGAGTGTACAATCCACTGTTGCCATAATGCACCAGACTCATGGCTCATACATAACTTAGAATAAAATCTTTCTTTAACCCTGCTTGTTTCCCAAGACTCACTGCAGGATTACTCACCCAATATGCTGCTTTAGTTTTAAATTTGAGCCATGCTGGGAACTGAATCCGTGTCTCATACATTATATTCAAATGTCTTACCATTGAGCTGTATGCCCTAGCCTGCCACTCAGTTCTGGTTGTATGTGGGGATCAACTTGGAAGCACTACATTTTTTACTTTATTTCTCTCACTGTCATAGTGACCTATGTCATCCAAGGACAGCCTGGGTCCTCTGTCTCATGCTTCTAAGTCTTGAATAAGTCCTTTCTTCCTTTTGGTGAGGGAGATTGATTTGGGCCTCACGGTGTCAATTGCTGTGTGTTCTGCTTTTCAGATCAGTGTTTATCAGCTTCCCCCAGTGGGACCACAATTGTATCTGGGAGTTAAAATAAAAATATTGGTATTTGTTGTTCATTATTTTTAAATTTTTATTTTCTTGATGTATAAAATAAACCTAGTTCCCTTAACATTTCTGAATCTTTTCACATTCTGCAATTTTTTTTTTTGTTCCTTATAGAAAATAAATTTGTTATCTGGGGCATGGCAGGCAAGCTGTGTTGTCTCTTCTGGTGCTTTCCTCAACAAGATTTCCATGTTCCACTGAAAACGAGTATCCCTTCTCTCACTATCAAAGCTACATACCAGGAGACTCTTCAGCTTGGAAGTAGGGTGAATCTTAAAATTAGCTCTGTAGTACAACATGATCAGCATGATGTTGGGCTCTCTTCAGTTCGGATCCAACTGGAAGCTCCTTTTAGGGCAAGTGCTGTGAATATAGTCATGTGTGTGTGGGGCGGGGAAGGTGGTTGCATGAGTGGGGAGGAACAAACCTAAGTGCTGAAAATCACTTACTATAGGAAAGGAGTCTTTACCACTAATCTCTTCTGGGAAGCAGGCCATTTCACCATGCCTGGCCTTGAGGACTTCTCTAGGGAGGAAAAATGCATTGAAATTCCCAATGATTTTCACCCTTGAATTGGACAGCTGATGTCCTCTTCCATTACAGATGAAAACAAAAAAGCAAAGCCCTCAAAACAAAAACCAAAACCAGCCACATGAAGTCAAATGCGGAGTAGGTGAAGAGAGTGCACAGAACAGGCCTGTCTGCAGCCCTTAAATTTCCTGAAGCTCTAGAAGGGAGGTGAAAAAGAGTAGGTTGCTAATGGTGCAGTTGAGAAGAAGGAGTGTGGCCAGTAGATGGAGGAATTTGAGGCATTCTTGACTTATAGAAAACAGATATGATAAGATTTATGGAGCAAATGTCATAGGAAATAGTCCTCAACAGAGTGTAGCCAAAAAGACAGAACCTGAGAACACCAAGCTTAGTATTAGCCAGAGGGGATGAGCTCTAAAAGCCTACCAAGACATCTTCTGCTTTTCCTGTGTGGCACCATCTCTTTCTTGTTTATATTTGTTATTTAAGCAGGATCAAGAATTCCTAAATCTTCATCAGCTGTCCTTTTCCTCCAGGCACAAAAATGCAGGCAAGTTCAGAAAAATCCCATTACTTACTTCTGTAGAAACAGAAGCTCTTGGTTTCTAAGCTAGAGGGTTCCCTTTGAAATTGGAAAAAAAAGTAATTTCCTGGGCTCCACTCCAAACTTTCTGAATCAGAATCTTCAGGATTTTAAACATCTGCATTTTCAGAAATTACCAGAGATGACTCATTCATTTGGGGTTGAAGGTTATTGCTGGAAGATGTTTTCTCCAAAATCCAGTTTAACTTTTGAGTGAGTGGGTTCCACTGAGGTGTATGTAACAGTTATTTAAAAGGATGGCAGAGAGAATGGAGAATATTAGACAATTTTCCAGAGCTGAAGAAAAACATTATCTTCTGACCCAAAGAAGGAGGAATAAAGAAAGTACCTATGTGTGGGTACTTCTTGTTGAAATTTCTGGACATCAAGTATAAAGACATTTAAAGCAATTCAAGGCTCCTCAGACTTATTTTGGATGTAGCTTGGTGGTTATACAAATCATCTTCATGGAAGGAGTCTCTACAGAACCTTCATGTTAACTACTTGTGATGTGTATCTTGGTTTTCCTCTGTGAAGTAGGAAATTTACTTGTAAAGTTCTTCTGAGAGACCCGGAGAATGTGATAGGAGCAAAAGAGGCTACAAATCTGAGAACTACCAGGAATAAAGTGTCAAAAATGAAAAGTGAAGGAGAGTTAAATAAGCTCGAATGTAGAAAATTCTTATTTCCTGGCCGTGAGTGCTGAGCAGATTTTTCTTATTGCTACTCCACAAAACTGTGCTTAGGTGATTAGATGTTTTTGTTATACTAAGAGCACAGTGCACATAATGGCACCAGGGAGTGGGATCCCTATTGTAATATAATCTCTTTTGCTGTTTTCTAGAAGTGCCTTAGATTCAAGGGGCACTGCATTGGATGATTCCCATGGTCCTGCCCAGGAGACTATTAAAGATGTTTCAGGTGGACCTTTATAGATGGGATAGTATATTCTAAATATAGTCAACTATTTCTAGCTTCTGGTTCTGAACATAAAATATGAACGTGAAGGCTGAAAGCAAGAGCATGGCTTCCTGAGGCATGCTGCTCACACCTAGGAAGCATCTGAGACCCCAGAGGAACCTGGCTCAGTTCCAAAGGATGAGCCAGAGAGCCTCGTTTATGGCATGCAGTCTGTAGTCAGATTGATGGTGCACCATGGGAGTTTGGGAACAATCCCGGGAACTTGGCAGCCTGAATGTACTTCAGTGACCTTCTTGAAAGTGATGTTTCCCAATTCATCTCTACTCTTTCTTTCACCTAGCTCAGATAGATAGATAGATAACTCAGATAACTCAGATAGATAGCTTCAAAATGTATCATCTGTATATAAAGACCCTTAGTCTTAAAGTTTATGGTCCTCAACATAAGTAGAGAAAAGCAGATAATTCTAGGAATCAAAGGAAGTCATAGGATTTGCTGGTACTATTATTTTTAGTCCTCTGTCCCCTCCCCACAAAGTATTTCCTGTAGAATAAGGATGCCATTCAAGGGTTGGATCAAAATTTGAATTATCAGTGTTATAGAGGTAAGTTGGAGAGTTCTAAGAGACTGCAGAATGTGCTAGGAACAAAAGAGGCTGGGAATCTGAGAACTACCAGGAACCAAGTGTCAAAAATGAGAAGTAAAGCATTAGTTTGTAAATTGCTATGTTCAGCAAGGATCTCAGAGACAGGTTGCTGAGTGTTAGGGTGGAGTTCAAATCACACTGGGGTGCATGCTCCTCATGTTTGCTATGGCGCTCCCAGCTGTGTGTGCAGTATTTAGAAAATAGTTATACATATACATACATATATATATATATATATATATTCTGAGAAATAGAAATTTTATGTTTTCAAATACCACACACATACACACACTCACACAATGCCTTTCTTAATGATTAAATGGGTTTTAAAAAGAAGGAGCAAGGCATTAAGAGCAATGCTATCTCCTATAGATGACAAATTCATTTCCTGGCTAGGGTTTATTCAATAGTCTGGTTGACTGTGCTACAAGTGTTTGGAGTGAATCATGAAAGTTCATGGTTATGAACACTCAGTCTCCTACTGGTTTCCAGGTACTGTGCTAAGCAAAAATATACAGCACAAGATATTTTCCCTTGAGAAACAAAGTGAAAGACACTTTTACTTCATGCTTAATAAACATGGGCTTTCCGGGTAAAGGAAGAGACAATATTCTGAGAAAATGGAATTTATGTTCTCAAATTCAGCTGTAAAGAATATCTAATGTAATTTGTCTGCAATTGTGAGAAAGGGTTGTAGAAAACTTGTTTATAAGGTAGGCAGACTTGGGCCAATGCTACATCATGTTGGGGTTGAGAAATAGCAATGAGACTTTCAATAGTCTCAGGTTTGGCAATAATCACATTATACATACAGAAAATGAAATGGAGTGGTGAGTGAATTCTAGGGAAGAGAGACACATCGTGGACCCTCTTCTTGGCCCTGTTCAGAGTGATGAAATTCAGAACAAACCCAGAATAGGTAGGGGACGAGTAGGAGGATCATTACAGTCTGTTTAAGACATGAAATCCAGAGGATTTGGTGATTTGTCTGATGTCAAATTTCTAACTTTGGGAAGATGTTGCTTATCTTAAATCAGAAGAAGGCAAGGTCCTACTATACAGCCCAGATTGATTTTTTCTTTTTTCTTTTTCTTTTTTAAATTATCTTTAATCTTTTTTTTACACTCCAGTTGTTATTCTCCTCCTATTCTGCCCTCCAACATTTCCCCATCCCATTCCTCCTCCCCTGTCTCCAAGAGATGTCCCCCCCCACCCCACACATAGCACCAGGCCTCCTCACTCCCTGGGGCCTCAAGTCTCTCAAGGGTTAGGTGCATCTTCTCTGATTGAGGACAGACCAAGAAGTCCTCTGCTGTATATATGTGTCAGGGCCTAGGACCAGTTACTGTATGCTGCCTAGTTAGTGGTTCAGTTTCTGAGAGATCTCAGTGGTCCAGATAAGTTGAGACTGCTGGTCTTCCTATGGGGTCACCCTCTTCCTCAGCATCTTCCAGCCTTTCCCTAGTTCATCCACAGAAGTCCCCGACTTCAGTCCATTGGTTGGGTGTAAGTATCTAGTTCTGTCTCAGTCAGCTGTTTGTTGGGCCTCTCAGAGGACGGCCATCTTAAGCTCCTGTCTGCAAGCACACCTTAGCATCAGTAACAGTGTCAGGTCTTGGAGTCTCCCCTTGAGAGGAATCCCAAGTTGGGCAGGTCACTGAACCTCCTTTCTCTCAGTCTCTTCTCCATTTTTGTCCCTGCAGTTCTTTTGGACAGGAACAATTCTGGATCCTGTTTTTGAGTGTGGACCCGAAGGGGGAAAGCCCAGTTTTATTTTAAATCCATGGCCCCTCTGCCTCAGCTCCTGAGCAGCTGGGATCACAGGTGTAGATCATCATGACTACCTAGCCTTTTGTTCTTTCCTTTTGTTTTCTCTCTAGCTATGTTCTTTTCAAGTAGCCAAATCTTTTCCTCTGGAATTTTTTCATTATTTATAACATAATGAAATAAACTTTTTTTTTTTTTGCTTTTAAAATTGACATGTGATTTAAAAATATTAAAGTGACGCAGAATAAATACAAAGCTGGTTTGTAAAATCGCTCTGCGATCTATCCATCAGTTATGGATAGCTAAGACTATCACCATCTTCTTTTCCTTCTGTTATATATTTCTCTTTGAAGTGGATTCAGATTTGTGTCCAAACAGTTTGCTTTTTTTTTCCACTCTTCTGGAATTGCTCAGATTTTGGAGAAAATTCTATGACCCATGATTTCCAGAGCTGTCATTTGTGTGTAGTTTGCGGTAAGGTAACATAATTCCCTTTTCTCTAGACTGCCTGTTAGTTGGCTCAGCAATGAACATCTGCCAGAGAAATCCTTTCTGTCTACAGCTGGACTGAAGATGGAAATCAAGGCCAACTCTGTTTAGTTGAATGCATGGGGAGGGGTTCTTGGCTGTACTATAAGTGTAATGTGGGTTTAATTCCTGGGTAGATGCCTGAAAGAATCAGTAACCAGAGAGGTATTGATGCTGAGTGCATATTAAGATCTAATTCATAGCAGTCAACTTTGTGGATCAAAACTAGATGTGCATAAACAAAGGAATAGATAGAGACACTGTGAGTGTTATTTATTCACCTACAAAGCACAATGGAATCATCTCAACTTGGGGGACAAGATAGATTACAGGTCCTTATGTTCAGTGGAATAAATGACTCAGACTACTACCATGTTTTCTTTCTATGTAAGACACAGTTTTATATTTATTTATTGTATATATGTATGAATTATCATAATGAAACCAATTGCTTATGCGATAAATACATACTAATTGAAAAGTATTAATACATACTAATTGAAATACATACTAATTGAAAAAGAAAAATGAGCCCCTCAAAAGAAAAGAGATTTCATGGATTTAGAAAAATGGAATACTTAAGCTAGATCGTGGCCACAGAGAGCTGGCCACAGATAGCTTGTACTTTTAGGTTTCCAAACTCCCCAGTTATGATGGTTATATTTGTGCTGGGTGAAGGAGGTTGCAAATGACCTGACACAATGCACTTAGTTGGGTTAAAAACTTGCATTTGGAGCAATATTATAGGAAGATCACATCTTGCCATGAAGTTAACAAAAGTGGCCACAGGGTAAGACAAACCTCTGGACCAGAGTTCAAAGGCGTGTCTGACGAAATGTCTGCATGAGCTATCAGGAAAAGATGCTCTTAACAAGGATGTTAATGGGGAACTTATTGAATTATCTTATGCAATTATTTCTTCAGAAAAATTTCGAGCAGTGTAATTCCTATTAGTGTCTACACTGAAGACCAGGGAAACCTGTCTGATGAGCAGACCTGGGTGGTTGTTTTCCAGCATGTTGTTTAATTTATACACTTCCCCCATTGATAAAATTGTCTCAGGTTCCTCCGCTATGGGGTCAGCACTAAAAATCACTAGTCTGTAGGGATACTTTCTTCACGAAGAAACAAGAAACTTATTTTTTTTCCTACATGACATTTGCTGGCTCCATCTCCTAATTGCTACCACGGATCCTCCCCTATTCTAATAGGCTAGTGGTCCCCAGCTGCTGGTGATTTTTGCCCTTAGGGAATATTGACAATGTCTGGAGACATTTTTGATAGTTACAAGTCAGGGAAAATTGATACTGGCTTTTAGTGGATAGATCGAGATATAAACAAGGTCTTAGGACAGAGCCACCGAAGCTCAAGCTGTCAACAATGCCAAGACTGAGACGCCCACTGATGCACTGTGATTCTGGCCACTGCTCACACCATAGTTTCCCAATATTTTAAAAATAACAGCCTTGCTATAGTAGTATCCTTTTCCTGCACTGTTTTGTACTTAGTTTTTCATATAGTATTGAACAGAGAGAATCAGCCAGATATGATAACCGTGAGGAAGTATACATCACTCAGAGAAAAGAAATTGGGATACCAGTGGCCATTTTTTTCTGACATGTGGACCCAAAAGCAGACTGCTGGAGGGTTGAGATGGTGCTGGCTGTGGCTGTAATAGGAATGCTTGCAAATGCACTAAGGCACAATAATAACAAGCATAAAGATTTAAATTTTTAAAATAAATGCACATTTTAACTTATGTGTATGAGTGTTTTGCTTGAATGTATGAATGTGCAGCACATGCATGCTTGGTGCTTGTGGATGTCTGAATGTCAGAAGGGGGTGTCAGAGTTACAGGTGATTTTGAGCTACCATGTGCGTATTGGGAATCAAATCCTCATCATTTGGAAGAACAACAGATGCTCTTGACTGATGAATTATCTCCCCAGCCTTGAGATCCCTATAGTAAATGTATATATATTCAATATATGTCCTTGGGAAATATATATATATATATATATGTATATGTGTGTGTATATATACATATATATACATATATATGTGTGTATGTGTATGTATGTATGTATGTATGTATGTATGTGTGTGTACTTTTATTTTTTACAGTCCAATAGTAACCCCCCTCCCAGTCCACCCTCCCACAGTTCCTCTTCCCATTCCTCTTCCCCCTAGTCTCCAAGAGCATGTTCCTTCCCTCTCATCAAGCCTCCCCACTCCCTGGAGCCTCAAGTCTCAAGGCTTAGGCAAGTCTTTTCCTACTGAGGCCAGACCAGGCAGTCCTCTGCTGTATATGTTAAAGGCCTCATATCAGCTTGTGTATGCTGCCTGGTTGGTGCTCAAGTGTCTGAGAGATCTCAGGGCTTCTCAGGGCTCCAAGTTAGTTGAGACTGGTGGTCTTCCTATGGGGTCGCCCTCTTCCTTTGCTTCTTCCAGCCTTTTCCTAATTCAACCATAGGGGTTTCCTGACTTCAGTCCATTGGTTGGGTGTAAGTATCTGTATCTGTCTCAATTAGCTGCTTGTTGGTCCTCTTGGAGTTGTAGATGCAGTGATCATCAGTAAATGTTTTCAAGTCAGCACTAGGTCAAAGATATTTCAATTAAAATTGTTTGTGGATTGGGGATATAGTTCTGTAAAAGTGTTTGTCTAATGAGCACAAGACTCTGAGTTGTATCCTTAGCATTGGAAAGAGAGGAAAAGAAGAATGGCAAGAGGGAGAAGAAGGAGGGTCTCAAGATCTTAGTGGTCATGGTGGTGCAGATCTGTAATCCAAGCAAATGCAAAGTTAAAGCAAGAGGATCTGGAGTTTGAGGATAGCTTGGGCAAAATGATGAGACTTTGTCTCAAGAAAAATAAAAGGCATGGCAGTATTTCCCTCTGGAACAAGCTTATTAGTTTATACTTTCATTAACAAGTGATTGGAATATGTTGTTCTCCAAATATATTGCCGCACCAGGTTTTATTTGTGTGTGTGTGTGTGTGTGTGTGTGTGTGTGGGCATGTGTGTGTGTGTTTTCTAGGGAATTGAACACAGGGTTCTACAAATGCTCAGCAAATGCTGTGCCAGGGACCCCCACACACACTCAGCCTGTGCTCTTCTCAGGACTCAGCAGTGCTCAGTATCAGCTCCGTGCAGTTCCCTTACACATGCACAAGTAGTCTTCCCCACAGCCCACTTCTCAGCCCTCAAATTTTCAGGGTTTCCAGTCTGAGCAGAGCTTATATCACATTTTAAACTTCTAGTTTGTTCAATCACTAGTGAGGGATGAGTACTACGTCTTTTTTTTTTTTTTTTTGAGACAGGGTTTCCCTGTTTAGCCCTGGCTGTCCTGGAGCTCACTCTGTAGACCAGGCTGGCCTCGAATTCAGAAATCCGCCTGCCTCTGCCTCCCAAGTGCTGGGATTGAAGGCGTGCGCCATCACCGCCCGGCGAGTACTACATCTTTACTATTGATTTTTATTTTTTATTTTATACATTGCTTCACATTTTTGATTTGTGAGTTATTATTTAATTTTTTTTATGTGTTTGAGTGTTTGTGTACATGGATGTGTAACAAATGCATGTCTGATACCCATGGAAGCCAGAAAACTATGCTGTATCCCTGAAACTGGAGTTATGGGTAATTGTGAGCAACATGTATGTGCTGGGAACTGAACCAAGATCATCTGCAAAAGCATAAGTGTTTTTACCTGCTGAGATGTTTCCTAACCCTTGGAAGTTAGTATTTTACTGTTGACTTGTAATCAATCTTTATTTGAGATTTTTGTTCTTTATTATATATGCTGCAACAATTTCTAAAATTTTATTTTATTTGGGATGTGTGCATTTATGAGTGTGAATACAGAGTGCATGTGTAAAGTCAGAAGACAATCAGGGTGCTGGTCTTTGTCATCTACCTTGTTTGAGAATGGGTATTTTTGTTTATTCTGTTGTAATACGAGGTTATCTAGCTTGCAAATTTCCAGGGATTCTCCTATCTCTGCTCCCATCTCCCCCATAGAATTGCTAAAATTATAGGTGCTTATGATGCATATCTTTCTTTTAAAAGTATTAAGTGAAATATAATTATATAGTTTTCCCTCCCTCCAGCCCATCCTGAGGCCCCCTACTTATCCTCTTTCAGATTCATGGCCTCTTTCTTTGAGTGTGTGTGTGTGTCTGTATACACACATATTTGTCTGTACATACTCATATACACATAAGTGCATAAATACATAAATACAACCTGCTGAGTCCATTTCAAGGCTGAGCCCTTGATATTGAATGTTCAGTTAGGAGCCTCTTCACTGGGAGAGACTAATTCTTTCTCTTTCAGCAGTCATTAGTTGTCTAGAGTTCTTTGTGTGTGGGGGGGTGAATTGTGAGATTTCCCCCTTCTAAGCAAGCATGACTATTGGTATTGTTATTGTTTGACTATCTGACTGGAAGCCACATTGCTGAGATATGGCAGGTCAAATTTCCCTATTGTTTCTAGGAAACACAATCTTACAACAGTTTTCTTGGTCCTTTGGTTCTAATTTTTTCTTTCCTCTTCTCTCATGCATTTCATCACAACTACAGTTTTCCCTCCCTCCACTTCCCCCAAGTTTCCCTCCCTCTTCCTTTCTTTCCCAGGTACATTACTCCCTATTTCCCTGCAGAAAAAACAGGCCTCTCAGGGATATCAACCAAACATGGCATAACAAGTTACAATAAAACTAGGCACAAATCCTCATATAAAGGCTGCACAAGGCAACCAAGTAGGAGGAAAAGGGTTCCAAGAGCACCAGAAGATTCAGAGACGCCCCAACTCCCACTGTTAAGAGTCCCACAAAACACAAAGCTAAACAACCATAACATATATGCAGAGGACCTGGCTCAGACCCATATAGACTTCCTGATTTTTGCTTCAGTCTCTATGAGCCCTACTTATTTGATTCTGTGGACCTTGTTCTCATGGTGTCCTTGGCCCCTCTGGCTCCCATAATCCTTCCTTCCCCTCTTCTGAGGGATTCCCTAAGCTCCACCTGCTGTTTGGCTGTTTGTCCTCTGTGCTTTACAGTCTTTCCTTCCACTCTCCCACAACATTCCCTCAGTCTTCAGTGCAGGAGTTGTGTTGCTGATGTATTTGTTAGAGCTGCGCACCCTATGATCACTTGATCTCTTATGTTTGCCAATTATGGTTTTCGGTAATGGTCTCCATATGCTGCAAAAATAAGTTTCTTTGATGAGAAGTGGTAGTTATCTGTAGATAAAGAATAATATTTAGAGTGCAGTTAGAGGTTATGCTGGTCTGCTAAAGTGGGGGCAGTTTGCTCTCTTCTAAGATCCTCAGTAGACCTGGGGAGTTGCCCAGGTTTCCAGTACCAGGTAAAATGTTCCTCCTGTTGAGCAGGCCTTAAGTTCCAGCAGAGAACTGTTGGTTACCACCAAGATATGAGTGTCACCACTGCACCTTTAATATCTTACAGGACTGATCCTTCTTGCATTTCTTTCCATAGGTCCTGGAGTTCTGAACTCATACCCCATGTTGGTGAGATGAGCTCTTATATGCACTGCCTATGCGTTGGGAGAATGCAAATACCTTTAAAGCTCTTGTCATTGCGTGGCTTTTCAAACTTCAATTTTGTTTCCTCTTTATGATAGATAATAACACATAGGCTTATTTTATTCTAGGATTAAAAGCGTTTTACTTTGTAAGACTCTAATTCACATGCTTTTGAATTGTGGAATGGTGTGATGGTTCCTCCTCCATAGTTGCTGAATTCTTGGGTTTCCCACCCACAATCATTCACTCCTGAACATCTCCAAATTCATCTGTGTCAGATCCTTGGACTGCCCTCCCTCTTTTCACCCCCAGCTTCCCCACCTTGGCCAAGAACTTACTATTTTTTGATCCCACATTTACCACAGCAGTCTCTCAATTGGTTTCTCTGATTCTGAAATTCAGTCCCACATATTGCCACAGTAACTTTTTAGACAGAGATGTTGAGGCTTTTCCAGGAAAATATTTGATTTTAGCAGAGTCATTTAAATTCCCTCTCTAATTATTCATAAAAAATACTAGCTTAATCAGTTTAGCTGCTCCATACAGAGTCATTCTACCATATTTCTGAACTTCTCAAATTAAATCTAAACCCTATATGGACCCTGTGCTTCAAATTGGTAGAGTTTGGTGCTATTTTGTCCTCTATCTTGTTGTTTAAGACACAAGGAATGACCTGCCTAAAATGGCCCCCAAAGAATAAGGAGCTGCTGTGAGATTAGTATGATGTTCTACATGAGTTAGACATTGCAGCTTGCCACATTTCCAGCTTCCTTCATGTCTCCAAACTTTCTTTCAGTTAAAGTTTGGGACAAAATTTTTGTTTGTTTGTTTTGTCAATTATATGATATACGATACATGATATATGATATGATGTGATATGACCAAGATGAAGCCCTAAGAGCCAATACACAGTCAATTCATTGTACTGTTTCCTTCTACCATGAGATTGGGGTGGCACAAACAACATAACCAGTCTACCCTGTATCCTGTAAACTATAATGAGAAACTTCTGGGACCAGAGCTGCAGATAACTCTCATAGGACTCCAAGTAGGAGTGAGGACCAAATCAGATGTGGACATCATTTACTTTGATAAAGCAATTCAATCAGACTCTCAGGAGAGTCTCAGGAGCTACCAGCTTTCTTATAGGCCTGGTTCTAATCCATCCTGTCTCTTCAGCCACACTTTAGTGGTCAAGGAAGACATGGGCCAGCCCGAATCAACCAGGTGCTAGATGAGGATGAAGATTAAGGAATTTGTGGTCCTCTTTCATCTCTCACAATCTGCCTTTTAGTCACAAACACATCCCTTCCACACAAAAATCCATTCTACATCTTTCAAGACCACCAAAGTCCTACCCCATTGTGGAGCAGACTCAAATCCAATGGCATCACCACTTAAACCATGAATTTATGAAATTCTTAGGCAAATGGATGAATCTGGAGAATATCATCCTGAGTGAGGTAACCCAATCACAAAAGAACACACATGATATGCACTCACTGATAAGTGGATATTAGCTCAGAAGCATGGAATACCCAAAATACAATCCACAAACTACAATCCAAAGAAGGAAAACCAAAGTGTGGATATTTTGATCCTTCTTAGAAGGGGGAACAAAATACCCATGGAAGGAGTTGCAGAGACAAAGTATGGAGCAGAGACTGAAGGAAGGACAATCCAGAGACTGCTCCACCTGGGAATCCTTCCCATATTCAATCACCAAACCCAGATACTATTGTGGATGACAGCAAGTGCTGGCTGACAGGAGCCTGATATAGCTGTCTCCTGAGAGGCTCTGACAGTGCCCAACTAATACAGAAGTAGAGGATCACAGTCATTCATTGGACTGAGCACAGGGTCCCCAATGAAGGAGCTAGAGAAAGGACCCAAGGAGCTGAAGGGTTTGCATCCCCTTAGGAGGAACAATAATATGAACTAACTAGTACCCTCAGAGCTCCGAGGGACTAAACCACCAACCAAAGAGTACACATGGTGGGACTCATGGCTCCAGCTGCATTCATAGCAGAGGATGGCCTAGTTGGTTATCAATGGGAGGAGAGGCCCTTGGTCTTATGAAGGTTCTATGCTCTAATGTAGGGGAATACCAGGGCTAGGAAGTGGGAGAGGGTGGGTTGGTGAGCAGGGGGAGGGGAGAGGGAACAGGGGCTTTCTTCAGAGAGGAAACTGGGAAAGGAGATATCATTTGAAATGTAAATAAAGAAAATATCTAATAAAAAAAAGAGCTGAGTGATCTGTCTCCCACAAACCCAGCTAATGTATAATACAAAACCAAAGATAGCCACAATGGACACTTGATAGGAGAAATGGGCACAGCATTTACTGGTCCATACAAATACTCCAGCCATGTCAGGAGCATGAGATTTCTTGTTAGATGTGGGTTCATCTTACTCCCCGGCACTGATTTTCTGTGGCTCTTAGTTTCTTGTTCTGATTCTATTCCACTCGTGGAAAGCATATCAGTTATGTAGACAAATATTAATCCTATTTTTTTGTAACTCCAAATACCTCTTTTCATTTTCTGTTAAAAAATTCAAGTGTGTGTATGTTATGTAGTATGTGAACATGTGTGTGTAGGCACCTGTGTGTACATACGTGCACTCATGTATGCCCATGTAGTGGAAAGGAGAGACATTAGGTATCTAACACTGTATCACTCTACCAAGATCCCTTGAGACACACTTTCACTAAATCCAGAGCTCAGTGGATGCTTATAAGCTCCAGAGTTTCCCCTATTTCCCTCTAACTTCTACTCCTCACCACAAGCACTGGGGTTATCAGTTGGTGAGCATGTCTGGTTTTTATGTGGTTGCTGGGGATTTTTAACTCAGGTCCTCATTCTTGTGCAGCAAATACTCTTAGTCACACTTAGTCACCTCTCCAAGTCATTGTCTCCAACTCTTTGCAAGGTGTTCTGGTACTTCTAACAGTTCAGTTGAAAACTATGTGTGTTCCCAGCGAATCTAGCAAGGCTCACTCGCCTTGAATAAAAGCAGTATCCCTAAATGTTATCACATTCCCCCTCTGATTTCATTTAGAATTGGAAAGCTGTAAGGCAACAACCTGAAGACACCTAGAGTTCTTTTACATAGTAGAAAGCAGTCCCACAACTGTTTCAGAAGTATTAACAAGAAGTCCAGTAGCATCCTCCAAAACTCTTGGACCACAGGCCCTTTCTTGTGATGTGATTTTTTTACTGTTTGAAGGTCTCAGAGTAACGAATGAACATATTTTTAAAGTCTTGCTGTTAGCATCCAGAACTTGTGGCAGATACGGGCGGGTCCACAGACCTGTTGCCAGGACAATGGCCACCATATTCCCAGAATCCATTGGGTTCAGCTCCCACCTTCACCTGGACTGCTACGTCACGACATATATATATACATATATATATACTTTCCTTCATCTCTTTCTCTTTTCTTCTCTCTCTCTCCCCTCTCTCTCTCTTCCTACGCCGCTATCCTCCACCCCCTCTTAATTAAACCTCTTACACGTGGAGCTGTTTGTGCCTGGTGTCTGCAGACGCGTCTGCTGAGACTCGAACCCCAACATCTGGTGCCGAAACCCGGGATCGTGGCAGTTCGCCCGCTCCATGTTTTCCATTTACCAGATTGCTCATAACCAGCCGCACAGACACCGGCATATTAATTAATAGGATCAGTCAGGGGCAAGGCTTCCAGCTTTCCAGATAAGGTGTGGCCAACCTTCTCTGAGAATTACGGATTACAGCCCCTCCCCTTGACATACGCGTTAGGACGTTCTCCCACTGGGTGCCCTACCCTCGGAGGTAACTCTCACCCTTATACTTACCGGGCTACAACCCCCAATCCTCTGGATCCGGGGTGAGTTACTTTCCCATGCAGGCCACTGGGCCCTGCCAAATTGCCACTAGGGTTTCTCGTGACGACTTGAAACCACTAACTTCGGCTGTTAATTTTCCTTGGTGCTTGGATTGTTCTCAGGACGCTGGTACGAACATCCAACCACCC
>NW_022196904.1:112831615-112832087 GCF_008632895.1 Mastomys coucha
GTGGCAAAAAGGGTCATTGGGCAAAATCTTGCCCTAACCCTCACAAGCCAAGAGGGCCATGCCCTAGGGGCCATCAAGAGGGACATTGGGCTGCTGATTGCCGTCATGTTAGGGCAAAACAAAGGGACATCACTCCCAGATAACCCTCCAACTGATCTCCTAGGCTTGGCTATGGCTGACTGAGAAGGCTTGAGCTCCCCTGACCCGACTACTGCCATCACTAGCAGGGAGCCCAGGGTAAATATTGTAGTATGTGAGCGGTCCATCTCCTTCCTCTTGGACACTGGAGCCACTTACAGACAGAGTTTTAGGGGCCCACTTCTCCTTCTGGTTCTCCTATTGTCGGGGTAAGAGGACAACCTTACTTCCCTCTTCAGACCCCACCGCTTAGCTGCATTTTTAGGGGTGTACCTTTCACCCATTCCTTCTGGGTAGTGCCAATGTGTCCTGTACCCTTATTGGGAAGAGATCT
>NW_022196904.1:112833974-112834222 GCF_008632895.1 Mastomys coucha
AAAAATCAGCCCGGGGCCCCAGTAAGTACCATCCATATTCAGAGAAAATATGTCTCAGTTGCCTAGCCTCTAGATATTGAAAAAGTAGGGGAGATTATCAAACACTTCTCTGAGGTCCTTATCTCTTTGACATTACCCCTCATAAATGGTACTAACTTGTCATTTTGCTTTTTACTTCAGACCTTGACCTCAGCATACCAACTACTTAATATTACCAGACCTGGACGCTTTAAAGAGTGCTGGTTATG
>NW_022196904.1:112835024-112859068 GCF_008632895.1 Mastomys coucha
CCAGGACAATGGCCACCATATTCCCAGAATCCATTGGGTTCAGCTCCCACCTTCACCTGGACTGCTACTTCCCTCGATCTCTTTCTCTTTTCTTCTCTTTCTCTTCCCCCTCTCTCTCTTCCCCCTCTCTTCCTGCACCACTATCCTCCACCCCCTCTTAATTAAACCTCTTACACGTGGAGCTGTTTGTGCCTGGTGTCTGCAGACGCGTCCGCCGCGACTCGAACCCCAACACTTGCTCCCTCAGAATTCTCAGTGAAGCTGGAACTCTTCTGTACAGAGGTTCCCTTTCCATTGCTCATCTCACTCTTTGCACTTTCTTACATGTAGCTAAATAAAACCGACTTGACTTGCCTTTTTACCATTATTCCTAGGAATTTCCTTAGCTGAGTCTATAAACTCATCATCCACATTTTCCACATTACCTCAGGCAAAAATGGTGGCGCTAAAGCGACAGCTTCTTTCTTCAGTGTTTTGAATAAGTTCTTCCCAAAGAACCAAGCCTTCTGAAGACTTTTGGGACTCTCCACAGGTCTCAGTTCTCCTCTGTGGATTGCAGCTGCTAGGTAAGTTCCCAATTGTGTCCTGGTCTTTTGCTGGTATGTTACAAACTCACAGGCAGAAAACAACCACCAGTGTATTCTACTCAAAATGATTTGGATTAGGAGTTGAATTAGGGTACATCAGCGTCTCCCTGTCTCTGCTCTACATTGTTTAGAGGATCAATTGGAGAAGTCCAAATGGCTAGAGACCTTAGAGTGTCTTTGGCGGGCTGTGTGTGTGATAATGGCTATCATCTGTGGATTCTCTTTTTCTTGAGTCACTTGCCCTGGAGCCATAAGTAGAAGAGGGCAGTCCTGTCAGAACAAACAAACTACTTGTGGAGAGGCCCACTGGGCAGGAAACTAAAGCTGCCTCAGGAGAAGGCAGTCCTGTCAGATGTTCAGGTAGCCTGTGGAGAGGGCCATATAACAGGGAACTGAAGTTATCAAAACTCACATTAGTCTTTTGAGGCATGCATACAGTTAGGTGAGTGAGTCCAAAGTGCAGTAGTTAAACTTAGTATATGACCACATCCTTGGGCCACATCTGCGTTACTACCTCATGAGAAACAGGCCAAACCAGCCAGCCACTCCTAGATTCCTGATGGGAGGAAATGGGTAGATATTTGTTATGAGGACCTGAGTTCAATCTCTAGCAAACACACACACACACACACACACACACACACACACACACACACACATACACACACGCCACCACTACCACCACCACCATACACATGCATACATAACCATGGTAAACTACCAAGTTCAGAGTAATGCAGCAATGAATATTGTGATATTATTCCTCTTTTCCTCATCATGTAAAATGTTGGATGTATTGTCATTCTCTGGGTCAAGAGTTACTGTATTTAGCCCTGATTATGGTTTTGTGTTTTTTTTGTGCCCAATGCCATGGTTAGATTTTAAGATTGACCATGTTTTATGTTATATATATAAGAGAAGAAAATGAACATTCACAATGAGAACATAGTGTTTGGTGTGTCTACATTTACAACTCAGTATTGGCTGTTCCTTGTTCTTGGAGTGGACTGCACATCACTCTTCGGATACTTGATAGAGCATGAGATTTTCCTGGGCCAATGAATTGTGTGAATTAAAGCGTGCCATTTTGACAGAAGTATCACCGCCACATCCAAGCACTTGGCTTTTCCCTTTGCCCTTTGTTTTAAGAGCGGCTGTTCCACATAAGGACTGTGTCCTCATCCTTGAACCTGCAATAAAATACACACAGTGCCATCTTCTTCATAGGCACGGGATGTGGGAGAGAAGCCACCCTCTGTTCCTGTCAATCCTAGAGATCCCTGGCCCACTTTTCAAAAAATAAAACTTATTGAAAATAGATTCTTCTCTCAAACAATACATCCTGACCAGTTTTCCCTCCTTCCTCTCCAGCTTCCCTGTACCACCACCTCTCTCCGTCTCCCCCCAGGACCACTCCTGGCCTGTCACACCCTTAAAAGACAATAACCAAACACAGCAAAATAAAATATAATAAGACAAGGCAAAATACCTCATACTGGGGCTGGGCAAAGTGATCCAGTATGAGAGAAAGAGTCCCAAGGGCAGACAAAAGGGTCAGAGAACCCCCTTTCCCACTCTTAGGAATCCCACAAAAACACCAAGCCAACAGCCATAACATATGCAGAGGACCTGGTGCAGATCCCATGCAGGCCTTGTGTTTACTACTCTGTGAGTTCTTACCAGACCTGCTTAGTCAATTTGGTGTTCTCTTGCCATCTTCCATCCCCTCTGACTCCTAGAGTCTTTCTTCCCTCTCTTCTGTCAGGTTCCCTGAGCTCCATGGGTAGGGGTCTGATAGAGACCTCCAATTATTCTCTCTCCACATCATATCTGATTGTGGGTTTATAACCCTGCCCTTATCTGCTGCTGGAGAAAGCCTCTCTGACAATGATTGGACAAGGCACTGATCTATGAGTGTAGCAGAATATCATTAGGAATCATTTCATCTTCTCTCTCTCTCTCTCTCTCTCTCTCTCTCTCTCTCTTTCTTCCTTTCTTTTTTTCTTTCTTCTCTCCTCTCTTCTCTTCTCTCCCCCTTCTCTCTCTCCTCTCTTTCCCTCTCTTTCTTTTTCCTTCTTTTTTTGTATGCCCAGTCATGTTTGGCTCTATTCCAGGTCTCTGGGCTATCCAGCTTCTGATTCCTGGACACCTAGGCCATCTGGGTCATTTTCTTATGCATCATCCTTCACCTTGACTAACACACTGACTCTTCAACATGGTGTTCTATGCTGCAGCTATCGTAGAATTTGTCCAAGTTCTTGAGTCTCTATGGAGAAGAGCTCTTGAAGACCTTCCCTAGACTAGATTTACAGTGAGACCAGTTGGTGAGGATTATCTCAGTATGTCTCACATATGGGAAGGATGTTTTAAGAAAACCTCAAGTAAGAGTATTTTAATACAAACCTTTTCTCCTTAAATATCAGTTCTTACCTTTATCTAAAATATTGATATTGGTTCATTGTGAATTTTCCCATTATTTTTGATTTTTCAAAATATTGCTTATGCAGTTGAAAAAATAGCTCAGTTGGTAAAGCACTTTCTATATTATCATGAGAACCTGAGTTTGATCCCTAAGAACCAATATAGAAAAAGCCATGTGTGGTATTGTGTGTTTGTTTTCCTAGTATTGGGGATGCAAAGACAGGCGGATCCCTGGGGTGGGCTTGCTGAACAAACAGCTCAGCATAATTGGTGAGTGTCAGGCCAACTGAGTACCCAGTAAACACACAAAAAAATACAATTTGTCATGACTACTGTAACTTGGGAAGACATTTCTTAAAATTTGAACCTGCATATTCTGTTCTTCTCACATTAAGCCCACCTTTTCTTGAAATCAATCAGAATAATTCAATTTTATTCTTGAGAACCACATCCCTTGACCTTATTATCTATTTAAAGCACAAGATTTTGAGTCCTGAGATGTCCTGAGTAGAATTTTGTATAACCATGAAAAGCAGAGAGCCTTTGGACTTAATGTGTAGGAAGCTTTAGCGGCAGATCATTCTAAGACCTTCTGTTAGAGAGCTTGAAATTGAGACTCAAAGGGAGGTGTAATCCGAAATGAAGACTCAAAGGGAGGTGTAATCTGGACAAAGTCACACAGCTACTTAATTCCAGACCTTGTGCCCAAACACATTATATTTTGCCTCAAGTTTAGAATTTATTCTGCTACAGTAAAAGCCCATCTCCGTGTCTATTTCTTCACAGAACAAATCATGTCTTGTTAAATCTCACTTGGGTGGTGTTTTGGGGGGGAAGGCTGAGGGGTAGTAAATCTGGAGTTTCCTCTGACTCGGAGCATGGCTTTACTCCAGCTGACTCTATAAATTGACATGGATTATGGGGTTGTGTGGCATTTAGCTTTATGATAATTACCTATTTGAATAGCTGATAAGAGTTAATTTATCCTGAAGACAACTAGGAATAAAAGAATAATTGGGTTATAAAATTAAAGCAATAACATCTGTACTTTCTACTACATTGAACATATTTGATGCAGAGAATATTTCAATTAGGCTAGAAAAAAACCTGTGAATGCTCTTTCTTCTTTATATTTTTGCTCAAAAGGGAAAAAAACAAATGTTTAGCACACTAAAAGAAAAATAAAAAAAAATGGAAAAGCTTGCAACACTTTGCACACCTTTGACATAGGCACCCTTAGGAAGCCTGCCATGGCTAATAAAAACTAGATGTGCATGTCCAAAGCATAAAAGAGCAGTTTCTCTATGATAGCCATTTTACCAGATCAGAGAGTTGGGAATTCTAGGGCAGACACACAGAGTCCAGATTCTTGAGCTGAGGACCATAACCCCATCTGGGGCTACATAACTGAATGTAAGGGAAGTCACAAAAATTTTGACAGTAGAATAAAAATTTCAGAACACAAATAATCAGAAGTTAATTTAAAAGTGAACTCACAGTGAGCCCTAGGCGCTTAGGTGGTACTTTCTTGTGCTATGCCCTGCACCACTGCTGTCACGTTGTTCTGAACACGCATGCCCACTTTGTATGCCCATTAGCTGAGCAACCTGCCAATGAAAGCTTCCTGCAATGCCTTAGTCCACATTCGCGGACTTGAGACCATTTCGGGTTGTGACTTGCAGTCTCTTTGCTGTGTGTACAAAGTTTTCTGTTCTCATAGAAACACAACAGTGTAATTGCAGAGAGAAAAGACAATATTTTCCTTACTGTCATTCCTAAGTATTGTAACCATCAAATTAACCTATCTCAGCCTTGTGTTAGGATATTTGTGTTAGGATATTTGATTTTTAAAATTGCTATTTGAATTGTTGACTTGAGTTTCACAAAAAGAATCATTAGGCAAATTTTAACTTGAGATTAGGAAAGAATTTCCAACAATTTCTATAATGGTCCTAAACACACTTCTATTATTTTGTTCTATATATTTAAGAGCACTATAATTATAAAATCAAAATAGCAGCTGACTTTGAAAACCATTGGAGATACTGTATGAACTACAGTATCAAATATTTAGTCAAGATTCAAATCTTCATGTAAATTAACCATGCACATCCACTTCAGTGTGTAAGTTTCCTTTTTTGTTTAGTAAGCGGTAAAACCCAAATATACCAAATACCATATATATATAGATATATATAATATATATCTATCTATATATACATACATATATATATATATTACCCTATAATAGATTTCTCTATGAAATTTTATATCTATTTTATATACCTATATACCCAGAGTTACATTTAAATGTCTTAGGAGAAAAGAGATTAGAAGCTGAACAAGACCCAAGAAGCCTTGTTATAGATTATACTCTGACTCAGGGTAAATCACTTAATGTCTCTGTGCCTCAGAATTTTGTTCAGTGGGTTATTAACTGATGACCCTCTCTGATTCCAATATTCTACTGAGCATTGAGGAGAATGGAAAAGCCTCTGATCTTAATCAGGTCATGATAAAAAGATAAACACGAATGCTCCCATGAGACAACACTGGAAAATTACCTGTATGTGGTACAGAAGAGAGCAGAGGCACAGAGAAAAGGATGTGTCTTGTCAGAAGCAGCAGCTTTACCAGTGTGAGATGAGAAGGGTACAGGAGAGGAAGAAGAAGTCGGCCTGGCTGCAAGTAGTTAGAGGACACTAAAACTCGATCATGCATGCACACCTCTGATTCATCTGTTCCTGTCATAGCTGTGTGCTCAGGAGCTTCCTGTCACCAGGGTAGCTCTCCTCTGGGATGATGTCCTACCCTTGGTGAAGACACTGTCTGGTGGATTGAAGAGTCAAAGAAGAGTGTGCCTGTCTTTGGAACATGCTAGGGGTCTTAATTTTTATGGAAGTCTTTGAATAACCTTTCAAGGATGGTAAAGATGAGATTTAAAGTTATTGTTACACCTCATTACTTTACATAAGACTTTCTACAGTGAGTGAATAGTTGCACACTTGCCCTCTAGCATTTAGAAGGCACTCATCAACACTTCATGTGTGCTTAGTTATTTCCAAGAAAAGGTAATGGCCTCATAGGCAATGCCATACAAGGTGTCATGCTGTGTAGTGGAATATCTGTGCAGGATTTCTCTTGGTTTTGTTTTGGGGATGGGAAAAAAATAGAAATTGTGAGGAAAAAAGGTAATTGAAGCAGTGTTGAGTGTGTTGTGTGAAGAGACGCGATGGAACCATGAACTCCACAGAAGGCTTTTCCCATTGTTTTATCATCTCTAAAATCAGCTTCGATAATCCAGTAAGAAGCTGGCTCCCTCTTTCAGAACCTGTCTCATATTTCATGTGCTGATCTCAGAGTCAATGAGACAGGAGGTGAGCTTTGATTTTGACATGAATCTTGGAGCCATCAGAACAATGATAATTACCAGGTGAAGATGGACAGGTTGGTGGAAGGGAGAGCTCTAGGAGCTCATCGCCCCCCACCCCCACTGCATAATGTAGCTTCTCAGCTATTATGCTATTAACTTAGCACCCATCCTGAATTTTGACCTTCCTTATGAAAAATACCCTGCTAGAGTCAGTTGCTCGGTTGTGGCGTTACTCTGGTCTGAGAGGCAGGAACTTGTCTAATGTGAGTCACAATTGCCTCAGTGAGCATACCCTTGGCATTGAGACAGGCCTGAGTTGGGTACCCGCAGACATATCTTTATTATTTTTTTTATCACCCTCTACTTTTAATGTCTGAAATAAGGAATGCTTAATTTATCTATCTGCCAGAGTGGGGTTGGCAAAGCCTAGGTGGGCTAGTCCACCTTATCTATACTCAGGGACTGTCTGGAATAAATGGGAAGGGAGGTGGCTTTATCTTGAAAACCATGGGTAGCTTGGTATGGCTGAAACACAGTGTTCATGTGTTGCAAAAGAATCTGCATGTAGGGAGTAAGAGGAGGGGTATGTGAAGGGAAAATGACAGGAGGTGTATTTAATATTCTAAAGGGCTTTCTTGTAATCTAAAGCCAATGGAGACCTTAGCAGGCTATAAAGCAGAGATTGGTAATGAACATTAGGAATAGCAACATACTGAATTAGCTAATTAATTTTTGCCATCCTGGGGATCAAAACCAGGTTCTCACATATGCTAGGCAAGACCTCTTTCCACTGAGTCACACTGTCACCCCTGACATGGTTTTTAAGAGGACAAACTTTCTTGTGGTAAATTCTCACTGTGTTACTGCTTAAGTTTAGGATGAAGTTTGGACTATCTACGTCCCTTAGGAGTAGAAAGAAGGACTTTGTAGAACTTGTGGATGGCATGTCTGTCCCTTGGTTTGCAGGTGTAATTAAGATGAGCTTGGGTATCGAGGGTGGATTGGATCAGTCGCTAAGATCACTTGCACTTTATAATGAGTATCCTTCTCTTAAATTTCTTCCATTCAGTTACAAGGATCAAATTTATAAAGTGCATGGATGGGTATCCTCTCTGGTTTCCAAAGACAAAAATGAGGCTGTTCAACTTGGCAGCCATGCTGATGACACAGAAAAGCTACCATTCGCACATCACACCCTTCTTTGGTCCTCATCTAAAGCCCCAGGGACTCCCTACGAATATGAGAGATAGCCAGTGTGTTTGCTCCATTGTGTGTGGCCATGCCTATTTCTTCCGACACAATCAAATTGGTAGGGTAGTTTTATGCACTTCTGGAGCCAGAAGCCCCAGCAGAAGAATCATTCCCTCATATTATCTTCACAGGAGCTACCCATGGGCACCCCAAGCAAGCACAGTGCAGCCTCTGCCAGCATCTCCCTCCTTTGTATACAGGATTTTTGTAAAAAGACCTTTCAGTGCAGGAGCTTATTTCCACATATTCCATGTATATGACGATGCCTTCCCCCTCTGCTCCTCTCTCCAGAGTCTGCATGAAGAACACTGCCTTAAAATGCAATAACTTTCTGTGACACTTTATCATCCCAATAGCAATAAAATGACCAAATATGGCATCTTTTATTTTCCTGCATACTAGCTAGGGAAACAAATTCATGGGCACATCTCTCTCTCAGAGAACAAAGCTGACTAAAGAACAGGGTTTTTCCATTTTAATTTCGGTTTGTTACCATTTCAATTGACTTACTCTGTTTTCAAGGTCTCCCTTTCTGACCCATATCATCAAAGTCAGTGATCAGTGGCTTGGCTGGAGACATTAACCTGAGTTGAGTACTGTGCAGAAAAATGCTGATGTTCTCTAAGCATCTCCAGGTAGAATTCCTTATTATGTCTGGAAGGAGTCTGAGGGTTCACATATCCTGTAGTCTTACTTTTACAGTCCATAGAGTTGGATTTGCTATCAAATAGAATGACCAGCACTCAATGCAGCTCTGGTAAATCTCTCTCTCTCTCTCTCTCTCTCTCTCTCTCTCTCTCTCTCTCTCTCTCTCTCTCTCTCTCTCTCTCCCTCCCTCCCTCCCTCCCTCTCTCTCTCTTCCCCCCTCTGCTCTCTGTCTCTCCCCACTCTCTGTCTCTCTGCATGTGTCTGTGTGCATGCATCTGAGTGCCCCATGTTTGTGCATGGGGAGATGAGAGGTCACATATCTGCCTCCATTGCTGTCCACTCTACATCCTTGAGAAGGAATCTGCCACTTAACTAGAAATCTTTTACTTGGCTACACTGGCTAGCAAGCTCTCAGAATCAGCTCATCTCTGCCCAGCACTGCTGGGGTTACAGCAATGAACAACCATGCCTGGCTTTTAATGTAAGTCCTGGGGATCAGAACTTAGGTCCTCATGATGGCAAACCAAGTACATATGCTCTGGGCCATCATCCTACTCACCCTTACTCATTCTTAAAGAGCCATTCATTGATTCCTGCCACCCAAAAAGTACATTCTGTACCTAACCTATCTTTGCAATTTCAGCAGCATCAGCCGTGAGTTGCTGACCTCATTACTAATGAGTATTTACTTAGGGAGCCCCCACAAGCTTGCACATGCTCACTCTGCTTTATTTCAGTTCCATCTGTCTGGGTATTCATCAGTGTCATCTTTTAGAGCTTGATTATGATGTTCCAACTAGTAACATAGACCAATGCCTGACATAGTAGATGCTCCATAAATGCCTCTATACTGAACTGCCAGGCACAGCCCATAAATTACCCATCTTCACAGGCTTTTTTCAGTAAGTGTATAATTTAAACATTTGTACATTTGAAAGTGCCTTTAATGCCGAAGGTGTCACTCAGAGTTAGCTTGACACACTCAAAGCCTTGGGTATGGTATCCAGCCCTACAAATGAAAGTGCCTTTCCCCCTTTCATTAGTGGTAATTTAATCAGATATGGGTCATACTTTTTGAGTATTTTCTGTAAGTGTGAAGATGGTATATAACTCCATCACCATCTACCATCAACTGTGGTCAACAAGACCGCTGTGTGTAAAATCACCAATCTTTGTGTTACCTGTGTTCTTGTCTAGTTTCTTTTCTTGTTGCTGTGATATGACATCCTAACAAAAGCAACTTAAGGGAGAATGGTCTTATTTTGGCTCAGAATTCCTGGCGTGAAAATCAAGGCAATGGGTGCTTGGAGTAACTGATCACACTGTATCCATAGGCAGGAAGAAGAGAACAAATGGATACTTTCTCCATATATACACAAAACAGCTTAGGACCCCAGCCCCGGACTGATGCCACCCATAGTGGGTGGTTCTTCCAACCTTACATGGTAACATTCCACAGACATGTCCAAGGTCTATCTCCCAGTTGACTCTAGGTTCTGTCAAGTTGTTGACAGCAACCATTACAACCATCTTTCTTGTAGCTTGTAGTATCACCTATCTGCATACTTCTGTCGCTCACTTGGCAGAGTGGAGGAAGGTAGTAGCACCCATTTTTTTCCCCAACACACTGACATTTCCATAAAATGTGTATGACTGTGCATTGGTTTGCATTTAAATATCTGGATTGAATGCACTTTTCAATATATCTGGAAAAAATTTGGTCATTACCTTTTAGAGTATTTCCATTCTGCCTCTTGCTTTGCTCTACTATTTTACATTTTCCATTGGACATACTTTGTAGTCTGTACATTTATTCTCATGTCTCCTAAGAACTGCTTAATAAAGAAGTACTTTATATTTTTCCATAATGTATTCTGGCTGAATTATCACAGTATCTTCCAATTGAGCAATTCTTATGGACAATATGCAGTTTCATCTATTAGTTTAATACATTTTAGCTAGCATTGCTCCAATTTCTAATATTTGTTTCTCCTTCCCTTCATTTCTTTCCCTTCCCCTCCTTCTCTCTTTTACTTTTTCCCTCTCTCTTTCCCTGTTTCTTTCTGTTTTAACCCAGGATCTTGTGATGGAGCCCTCATTGTCTCCGACTCTCAAGTGGTAACTACTACTTCCCACTCCCGGGTGCTGAGATTCCAGATGTGCAATCCTCACACACAACTCATTTCCAATATTTCCAAGCAACATTCAAAAATATGTTTTATTATCATTGGCCTCCTCTTTTATTTTTCCCTGTGCTTTTGGAAATCACAGTGTATCCTTTTTCTTTTTTTCTTCCAAGGATATGAGATATAATTGTTTTAAAATTAATCCCTGCTCACCGTGATATTTTCACTAATGATCACCCAGGCTTTGATTGAGTACACTTCTCATCTTGTTTTGGAACTCACTGTGTTCTATTTTGGATCAGTTCATCTTCAGTAAAAGCTCTCTCTCTCTCTTTCCTTTGTCTCTTTCTTTATCCTTTATCTTTCTTTCTTCTTTTTTTTTCTTTTTTACTGGTAGTAATCAAACCCATGGCCTTTACACACTTGTCAAGTGTGCTATGACTGAGCCATACTAAGTCCACAGTCCCTAGTTTATATAATTTATCTAGTAAAGGTTTCGGAACATGATCCTCATAATCTCCATCTGACCTAACACAGTGCTATATACTTTTGTGAGTGCTGTAATCAAACCCACAGACTGAAGCATATTAGGCAGGTGACCTACTACTGAGCTACACCTATACCTTGACTTGTATGTGCCTAACGTGAGTACCTGTAGTGCATGCTGAAGGGGAACTGTTCAGAGTCTCCCTCAGGATTGAAGCCCTTATTTTTGAGTGTCAATTGCCTACTGTGTACAGTTGAGTCCCTTCCCAGGAATTTTCTTCAGCCAATAGAAGCTGTTTGCCCAAGGTTACAGTCCTTTCTCAAGGCAGCTGCCTCCCAGTGACTGGGATGGGGTGTCTTGGAAGCTGGATCCCTTTGTTCCAACTCAGGATAATGATAAAGAGCCAGCCTAGATGCAGAGCTCCCTGGGAGTTGGCCTCAGGTCTCTGCTTCAATTCAGCTTCGTCCTTTATCCATCTTGTTTCACATACTACCTTACAGGTGTTAATTTCAAAATGCCCTCAATAAGTCCGCTTCTGAGTCTGTGTCCTGAGGAAACCAATTTAATTTAAGACACCACCCTCTGAATGGAGAACATGCAGGTCTCCCTCAGGGCCTGGCCCACCTGCTTTCCCATAGCAGATGCATAGACATGCCTGTGGAATGACTCCACAAAAGAAAAAGACCTGCTCGAATTTGACCTGCTCGGTGTTTTCAATCTACATCATCTTTTCAATTTTTATTAACATAACTTGGACCATCTAAGCCTGAGAGATTAATCATGGGCTCTGGTAAGATACACCTCTTACCATGCAAAGTTTCCATTTTAATTGAGCCCTAATGTCGTTTGGACAAGCCTAGTGCATTGACACTTCTGCAGTATGTTTGAAGATGAATTGCCCAAGCACTTGGTACTCATGTGGGAGGTGAAGGCAGATAGCAACATGATCAAAAGCCGAGCACAGGCTGTATATTGAAGTTTGGCACCAGGAAGGAAAGGCAGTACTCAAAACAGGCAATAAAGACAGCTCCCTTTTAAGAATCACTGGGGTTGCTACAGCATGGCCCCTTTGCCTCCCTCAAAGCTCACTTGAATTCTTTGCTGGGCAAGCTTTTCTTGGATTGACAATTAAGATCCTTCTGGCAATATTCATCTCAGAGGGCCTATTAAACAGACTGTGCACTCTGTAAAAAGGGGCGGAAAGGTAGATTGATGGAGAAAACCACATTTAGAGACACTGCAGTATGATGAGTGAAATATTTCCTAAATGTGCTGTCAGGTGCCTTTCAGTTTTCTAAGAGAACATTCAGATGACATACTGTCAGGCTTAATTAAGAGTAATTAAAATATAAGACTGTCCTGAGTTATTAAGATGACCACCAATGGTGGAAGCTGTTGTTTCTCTATCTTGAATCTTGTTTCCCACTTACGTGCTTTCAAAGCATCATTGATTTACCAGATGTTCCTGCCTGTTCCCCAGCCATAGTCTAAGGGCAGATTCTGGTTTCATTGTATAGATTTTGACATTCCTATTTCCCTTGGAAGTAGTTATTTCAGATATCCACATCAAGATAACTAGCTGTTACTGTTTGTACAAATGACTGTCAAAGGCTCAGAGCAGGAAGATTTTCAAATGGAGATGAAGTCAATAGATTTTTCTTGCACTGAAGGTTCTCAGGTCTGTAAGATGTGGGCCAGAAATCTGGGTGGGCAGTCTAGACACAAAACAATCAAAATCTGTGTTGAGGAAACAATTAGCCAGGGTTTTATTCCAGGATTTTGAAAGCCAGTATGCTCTTACCTAGAGAAATTAGCAGTCTTCAGAGAAATGTTCTTCACATGTGCTGTTTAGGTGCTGTCTCAGCTCATTGAAGCTGCTATAACAAATGTCGTAAACTGGCTAGTTAAAAAAAATAGAAGAAATGTATTTCTCACAAGCCTGAGGGCTAGAAAGTCTAAGATCAAGGCATCGGCAGATTTGGTGCCTGGTCCACCGTCTCCTGGGCTCTAGATGGTGCTTTCTTGCTGTTTCTCACCTGGTGGAAGTAGAGAGCAAGTTTTTTAGGTCTTCAAAAGATAAAATGCTATTAATAAATGCTCTACCCTTGAAATATGATTATACCCATTGTCCCAGCCTCTGGTATGATCACATTGGTAACTGAGTTCAATATATGAACTTAGGGGAAGATGCACCATTCATATCACAGAAGGGCTACAGGTCATAGCTCATCAGCTTTCTTAGAAAACAAAACAAAACAAAACCATTTTACTTAGAATGAATTGGCAAAGTTAGTCAACTGATCTGTCCGTGTTTGCCACTGAACTGCTTTGGTCCTCCAACAAATAAGAACATCAAAAGGTCAAATGTGACATTAACTCCTGGAGGAGAGAGACATTATGCAAGGGAGAGGAAAGACACTTGAAATAAATTCTAATGAATGCTCTCGGTGAGATTGGAGGAGATATTGCAGTATTAAAAACAACCATGGGCCACAGGGAGGAATGAAATAACCACATGCCAGCAAATGCTTGGATGGTAAAGATAAGCTTTTCATACTAGAGGACAAGTCTAAAGAATGATTAGAAGATAGGGAATTCTTCAGAAGAACAAGAAAAAGAGGTGGGGATGTGACAATGAGACCCTCAGGGTCAGTGAAGGACTGAGAGATATACAATACTAGCAAATACTAACAAAACCGTGAAGAATACTTTTAAAACTGGAGGATACAATATGCAAATTGAGAATGTACAGCAAGAGCTCAGCACACTGCATAATAATACCTTTAAGAACCAAACCCTATACTCTATGGAAACCAGTGTGGATTGTCCTCAGAAAGCTATAGATAAAGCCACCAAGTAGAACAGCTTTTCTATTCCTGGGATTGTATGCAAAGGACTTTATAACCGTAGACGTATTTGTTCATCCATGTTCTTGGATGCTCTGTTTGTGATAGCTGAGGAATGGGATTGGCCTAGATGCCTATCGGTTGATGAATGGATACTGAAGATGTGGCATGTTTACATAACAGAGTTTTCTTCATGTGTGCAGAAAAATGAAATTAAAATTTGTAGGTAAAGGGATAAAAATGAAAAAAAAATTGCTGTGCGTGAGGCAACCCAAGCCCAGAAAGTGCACACCACATGTTTTCCCTCACATGCAGGTCATGGCATTGAATCTCTACTTTTATATGTTCAACTTAGAGTTAATTTGGGACAGAGATGACTTAAGGGGGGGTTGGTCAGTAGGCAATAGAGTCACTTAATTAGGTTTGTATTGCTGTGATAAAATAAATACATTGACCAAAAGCAAGTTGGGATGAAAAGGTTTATTCTGCGAATACTTAGACATCACTGTTTATCATCGATAGAAGTCAAGGCAGGAACTGGGAGGCAATAGCTGACAGAGAAGCCAGGAGGGAGTGAACCTTACCAGACTTCTGTCTCTAACTTGCTCAGTTTATTGTTTATTTTTTATAACACCCAAGACCACAAGCCCATGAGTAGCTCCACCTGTGATGGGCTGGGCCCTCCCACATCAGTCACTAACCAAGGAAGCACCATGCAGGCTTGCCTACAGCTGGATTTTATGGAGGCATTTCCTCAATTGAGGTTTCTTCCTTTCATATGATTCTGCTTGTGTCGTGTTGACATAAAACTGGTCGGTTTAGGTAACGTGAAAGTAGAGAGGGAGAATGCTAGGGTAGAAAGGTTTAAGCATGTAATGTGTGTGTGTGTGTGTGAAAGGATTGGGAAGGGGAGGAGGCAGAGGAGGAGCAATCTAAAGTGAGAATGAAGTCTTGCCATTCCCCTTAGTTGCCCATCAGAACTAGATGATAAAATGCCATATTGAAGACACCATACACCTCAAGCATCCGCCCTGCTGGCTAGCTTTCATAATATCAGAAGGTCCTATGCAAGCTGTTGTGTTAGAAAAGCATCCATGTCATTAGTCAGCTGTGAACTCTACAAACTATAACAACTTGCCACCCAGCATGTGCCCACTTGTGAAATAGCTGCATGTATAACTGTTACTAGAATAAGCACCTGTTCTATGATAGGATTTGAACTCCACTGTAAATATATTTTTTGGCTACTTTATTGGGTTCTTTTTACCTATCTACCCAAACCGCTTCCAACTCCCAACACTAGATAGGAGAGAAAGAAAGTTGGAGGGGAAAGAGGAAATAGGCCTATTCAGACTACTTCCTGGTGGTTAAGGGCATCAAGCTCCTTGGGGGCAAGTCCAAACTTCATTGTCAGGGTGTCTCCAACCAGCAGTCTAGGAAGCACCATCCTGGAAAACAGAAATCAGCAACCAGCAATCGAGCAATTAAGCAATCTAACAATAGCAAAAGCAACAGTAGGGGCCATTACCAGCAGCAGGGGCAGCAGCAGGGAGCAACAGCTGCCACAGGCCCTCTTGGGGCTCTCACATTTATACCACCTCAAGAGTCCCCAGAATTCCAGACATAAACTATCTGTAGCTGGCAAAATCATGACCCTCCTAGAGTACAAGACAAATCATAGTTAGTGGCTATGGACAATCTGAAGCAGCCCCACATCCTACACCTAGGATTAAAACAAAAACATAATCATATAACGTAACTGGGTTTTAAGGTCTCTTACACATATGTAGCAGAAGTACAGCTTGTTTTTCGCATGGGTCCCCTAAAAATTGGAATTGGTACTGTTTCTGGCTCTGCTGTAGGTTTTTGGATTGTTTTCCCATAGCTGGGTTGCATTGTCTGGCCTCAGTGGGAGAGGATGCACTTAGTCCTGCTGTGACTTGATATATCAGAATGGGTGGGTACCCATGGGGGAGCCTCCTCTTCTCTGAGAAGGAGAGGGGGAATAGGGTGATGGGGTATAAGGGTAGGACTGGGAGGAGAGGGGGGATGGGGATGTGATCAGGTTGTAAAATGAATAAATAAACAAGTTAATGGAAAGAAAAGAAAAGGAATGAATCTAAAACTTTCACTCCACTCCACAAGAGAGACTCTAGGCCTGGTATGATAAACCTACTCAAAACATCATGGCTGGGGAAGTTATAGGCCCTTAGCAGTGAACTTAATTCTGTTGTTCAGTTGAATTGACATAGCACTAGACTACTTACTGTGAACTATGGTAAATGTAGAAACTCAGGACAATATGAGGTACTGAGAATAAGTGTCAGTTTAGTGCTTAGCTCTTAAGAAGGTATTTACACTGTCCCTTCCAAGGCTCAAGAAACACTGCAGAAGAGGAGCAGAAAGGATGTAAGAGCCGAATGGGATAAGGTCTACAAAATGTCATCGTCTGGGTAATACACAGTCACTGTTAGCATGGACACTCAACGACTGCCAATGAATGCGTTGGTTTTATACAGGAATGGTTCTGTTGTTAGTCAGACATGGGTTGAGGAGGTGCTCAAATGGCCCTCACTGCTGAACTATCTACTACTGACAGACTCGTGGAAGAGGGGGGAGTTTCTATCAGTTATGTGTCCAACTGGTGACTCCACCAAGCTCTGATGGACACTCCCGATCCAATGGTTACAGAGATGGTTCTAGTTAAAGTAAATGGGCCACCAAATCAACCCAAAAGCTATGAATCTGGGAAAAGGACAAAGTGGGAGTTCGATAGAGGTGAGAAGAGTATTATAAAAGAGAGGGCATTGGGAGAGAGAGAAAGAGAGAGAAAGAGAGAGAGAGAGAGAGAGAGAGAGAGAGAGAGAGAGAGAGAGAGAGAGAGATTGCATTATGTGCATATATAAAATTGTCCAAGAATAAACTTAATAAAAAAAACAAAACAAAACCCTAAACTCTCTATTTTGAATTTCAGTCTACAATGTCTTCAGAGACTTATGTTTTCAATGCTAGGGGACTGTGAAGCTTTATGGAAGTAGGACCAGGCTGACAGAGGAAGGTGGTAAAAGGCAGGCAGTTGAAGGCTGGATCCTGGTCCTGGTTTCTGACCTGTTCACAAATGCTTCCTGAATTCCTATGGTGTGAAGAGCTAACACTGCATACTCCCACACAGAGTGCACCATGCCTTCCCCACTGCAATGGACAGAGACCCTCTCAGGCAGTGAGCCCAAATAAATCTTCCCTTCTGTGAGTCACTTGTGTTGAGTATTTTGTCTTAGCAGTGCAAAGGTAACTAATACGCAGTCCCCTGACACATATATCAGAACACCAAGGATAAAAAGAACAGCCAAAAAGGCAAAACCAAGAGAAATGTAAAATCAAAACCAAAAATTGATATTAGATTGAGTACTCACAAGCCTTGGTGTGACAACTTTTGACTTTCTGAGGGAGAAAACTTACCAACTTAGGATTTGGTACATAATAAAAGCATCAATATGTAGACCAACAGGATAAAGACATTAGCAAATGCAGAAGGCCCAGAAAGATTCTCCAAGGAGATAGGATTTATCAAGATACTAAATTTCTATGAGAAGTTGAACCAAATGAAAAGTGAGTCAAAAATAATTAGTTGCAAAAGAAAAAAAAAAACAAAACAAACAAACAAAAAAAAAAAACCAAAAAAAACCCAGAAAACCGACCTGCAGGCAAAAAGCTCTCCCAGAAAGAACAGTTCATCTGGAGAGCAGTGGCCCGGTAGTGAGCCAGCTACACAGCCAGCACTGGGAAGCCTCTATTGGTTTCCAATGTTTAGAATCAACGGTCAGAAGACTTAATTATCACTAAAGCACAAACACAAATATTGTAAATTTGATATTGTGAAAGCAAAAACTCAAGAGATGCCAGGGAACAAAAATGGGCAGAGCTGAAAGGGAGGTGTTGGAAACCGAGGAGGGAAAGAGCATAATGTTTTGACCAAAGAAAAAGATGCAGGCAGTTTAACATCCTGTTCCTTTTACCCTCAGCAAGAGAAGCCTCCTTTGCAAGGAAAGATAGTTTAGGACAGAAGATTCTAGATTCTTATGCTATTATTAAATCAACGTCTTGATTGAAGGTCATGAGAGCAACAACGAGCAACTTCACTGTTGCAACATGAATGCAAAAAAATAAGAGCAAGGAGGGTAAGGCCACATGCATGGGACTCAATAGAGCTACCTGAAACAGAGTTATATACGTATGTCCTAGCTTTCTATTGCCGTGATAGAACGTTCTTCCCAGAAACAACTTGGGGAGGATAGGATTTTTCTCAACTTGTGCTTCTCTACATTATACTCCATCATTGCAGGAAATCAGAGCAGGGGCTCAGGCAGGAACTAAAGCAGAGGCCACAGAGAAGGAATACTATGTACTGGCTTGCTTGATGTTTTGCTCAGCTTGCTCTCTTATGGAACTCAAGACACCCCTCCAACCTCCTGACCCCTGCCGTGTGTGGCATCACCCATGTTGGGATGTGTCCACCCTCATCAATCACGTTGGGATATGTTCACCCTCATCAATCATTAATAAAGAAAATGCCTCCACAGCCTTGCCTAGAGGTTGCCCCAACTAAGTTTCCTTCTTAACAGATGGTCCTCATTTATGTCAAGTTGACAAAACACAAGACAAAACCCTAATTGGCAAAACACATGCATGTGCCAAACACACACTTCATGTCAGAAGTTAAGTTGAAGGGGTCTTTCTCAGAAGAGAACAAACCACACTCGCTTCATTTGCCATGGCGTCGAACAGATCACTATTATAGACAATTAATAGCATACACTTAATTTTGTCAGATGTGTGTGTTTGCTTACACTTAATTTGTAATGTTTTCTGTTGTGTGGTAGTTAAATGATTTTTAAATTCATCTGAATAACTCAGAAGGGATAAGTGTGGTAGCTTAGTTGTTACTTTGCTTCTCTCTTTTCTTGTCCCTCCCTCTCTCCTTCTGCCTTCCTTTCCTCCCTCCCCCTCTCGCTTTCTTTCCTTCCTTCCTTCCTCCTTTATTTCTATACTGAGCTAAGGAACCATGCATGCTAGCTAAGTACCCCTAAGATACACCCCCAGATCTAGGCTGCTTGTTTTCTCCGCATCAGTAATGTTTCCATAAAGTAATGTAGCAGTGACTTGGCTCAGCATGTTTGAGGGCAGTGGGTACCCAAGCTGAAGGCAGGGATGGACTATTCCTTCTCAGCAAGGTTGCTCTGTAGACAGAAGATCTCCATTTTGTCATGGCCTACCTCTTTGTGCCTTGAGTGTGAGCTTTGCTCCATTATTGTCAGAATGTCAGTGCAGAAAGTTTGGCCTCAGTTCAGGACACTGAATCAGAATCTGCCTCCCTCACATGGTGCTGGGTGCTTTCTTGTGAACATTAAGCTCTCAATGGAGCTGTTTTCCCTTCTACTCTGAGGCAGTAGAAACCAACAGCATGGCATTGAGCTCATGGTATCCTCATGGTACTCCCAGGCCAGGTCAGCCCAGCCAAGCATTCCTTCTCTTAAGACTATCAGGCCTGGGGTCTTACGAAGTTTGACATTCTCTGTGCTTTTTGACAACTCAAGTGTGTCCTGAGAACTCCAGCCCTAGTACATGGTGGACCTTTTTCTTTGCATCTTCTATATTTCTTCTCTGTAAATCAGAATAGCAACAGCATGGCACTTTCTCATGGCACTTTTGTGAGGCTAACATGTATTCATCTGCATAAAGCACTCAATATGGAGTAACATCTCAATAAATGTGATTATAATTACGAGCTATTATTAAGGAGTCCTGGATGATAACAGTCATCAAGAACAGGCATAGATGTTAATGGTCTCCAGCCTCAGCTGTCGTCTGGTTCATTTCCCTCATCAATAGCTCATTACTTGATTGTCAAGTCACAGACGCTATAAGCTACACACCATCACACCGAATAATAACAATTATTCCAGGTCTCATGTGTAAAGCATTACAGAACCAATATCCCTCTAATCCTGAGAGGAGTCTGTCTGCTGCTGGAGGTGGTATTGCAAAGGACGAAGATGTGTCATGGGAACATGTCTTTCTTGTTCTGTTGGTACAGGACACTTTGTCTCAGTAGCAGCTGAGCCATCCTGCTGTGTGTCCTGATGCTGCATAGCCCTAACAGCCCCTTTCCTTTGATTTCTTTGACCCAATTCTTGATGCTCTGCCTATCCCTTAGAGATTCAGGGTTGTATCTGTAGGAGCAAGCTGGTGCACAAATCTCACAGGCTGCACTCTGACAGAATTTTCTCCCTGATTTCTTCTCATCCCCAAACTAGAGGGATATTACTGAATGAAAGTGACACTCCTAAGACTATCCTCCTAAAATGACTTCTTTCCCAGAACCATGCTCTGTCATATAGACTTGCAGATTCCCTGTCAAAGGCAACAAACACAACTTGTCCTACCTGGGGCCCTGAAGCAACTAGGTTTAATGACCAGTAGGTTCCCTCTTGGCTTGAGATGATTTTTCCTTCCGAATCCAGAAAAGCAAAGACATGACTTATATGTAGGGGAGGGCTTGGGATAAGCATCATCTAGTAATTTAGAAGGTTAAAAGTGTGTATGAGATGACATTTTCTAAATAGCACAGGAAGCACCCCGAGGTCAAATGGTAAAAAGAAAAAGAAAGGAAGCTACCATTATGTTGCTCTTACTATGTGAAGGGTAGAATGTACTAACTAGTGTTAGTCCTAAATGAGCCATCTTCAGGGTGCTGCTCCTGGGTAACTTGAGGCCCCATCTCCCCTGTTCTTGTTCTGATAGGGAAGGCCATATGCTAGTGCCAGCCATGCCCTGGGTGAGTTTCTGAGAGGCGAGCACATTCCCAAGAACACACCATATGTACAAGAGACTGCTCCAAGGAGAAGCAAATTTGCACATCCCACTCAAGAGGGGAATGGCGCGGATGGGTGTGAGGAGCCCCCCAGATTTCCTTCTTTTCCTCCGAGGTGCTTTAGGAAGGAGCACAAGACTCATTTCAAAGAATTCAGGAAGTGGAAGATGGTCAGAAAGGGCCTGGTCACAATGAAAACAAGAGGCTTTTTTAATTCATTTTGCAAGTTGGTCATAGACAGCTTAAGTCTTAATTATCTTGTCCTGGGGTGGAGGTCCTCTGAGTATTTGAAGGGTGGGCCTCTCAGCCTTCAGTACAGGTAATGAACAATTTGAGGAACTTACTTTTTCCCCTCAGGAAAAAGGGTCTGCTTTCCCGGTCCCCATTTTAGCTGTGTAGGACTCTTGTGAATTGGGTTTGGAAATGCGGATGCAGAGTATTGGAGTGAACTTGCTCAAAGCCTAGGAGATCAGCAAGCATTTGGATCAAATAACCAAGCATGGGGTTAGTGTTTTAAAATACTGATGCTGAATTCTTGCAAATTGGAAGGTGTTCACTCGGAATCTGGACTTCTGATCCATCTTGAAGCAGTGTAAACTTTTGTGATATCAAACCTGTTTTACCATTAGAAAGCATTTAGACCATGTTTGCATGAGTTATTTTTTTCCAATAATTAAAACTGAACCGTGTGGTTTGTATGTACTTAATTCTGAGCTTCATTTCTCCTGGAGGCTTTTGAGAAAATATCCACAGCCTACAGTACGGTTGGACTTTTTAAATTTCTTCATTGGTGTGTAATAATTGTATACTTTTATAGATACAGGTATACAAGCATAGTGATCTAGTAGGAAGAACTGGGGTATCGCTCAGCTTGAAAACTTATAATTTATTTATATTGGGAACATTCAAAGTCTGTTCTCCAGCTCTCTTTTGACACAAACAGTAAATTATTGATAATAGTAGACACCTAGCATGCTATGGAACAATGGGAATGGCTTTTCCAACACTGTATTTCTGTACCCAAACCACAGAAGAATTGTGGGAAGGAGTCTTCAGTCCTGCCTCACTGGCAGGCACAGCAGATTTCCTTAAATCTGTTGAAAGATGGAGGTCTTTCCTGGAATTCTGGGTAGGAACAGTGGTCAGGTACTATGTGGAGCTTGGTGGAGTTGCTTAGCAAAGGGGCAAGAAGGGCACAGAGCCAGGTAGAAATTATGTTTTTTTATATCTTGTCTTGTTATGATACCAACTTGTCCCTGTCCCCTTCTACTGCCCTATACAGCAGATGGACATGATGCTATTTGTCTGTTCCACTCTGGGAACATTATAAATAATAAAGAACAGAGATGATACCATCTCAGAGGACCATGCTCTCTTTTATTTCTCCCAAAGGGCAGATAGCAATGGGCAGATGGAGTAGGAAAGCTAAGTGAGGCCAAATTTGAGATCTGGAAAGAACTGCCACAGGGCTCATAAGGTGTAAATTGTTCAAGGGGAAGAGAATTTTGGAGGAAGGAAGCAAAAGTCTGAGAGTGTCCAGGATCCTGATCTACCTACTTTAAGAGGAGTGGGGAGCTCAGAATGTCTGGGACTCAGGCTGGCATGAGAAGATGATACTGTGCAATTCCACAGAAGATAACTATCAGGAGCAGGGCATGTTGTTACCAGAACAAATTCCTCCTTGGAGAACAAGACAGATAGCTATTGTACTTTCTAACCCAGCATGATAGATCCCAATAGAAGGGATGAATGTAGGACTTGGGATGAAGCAGAATCTGGAAGGAGTTTGTGAGACAAACTCAAAGAGCTTGATGGGGGACAGCGTAGGTACAGAAGCAATGCCAGCAGGACTGAGGCTTGATGCGACGTCGACTTGGGTCCAAGAGTTAGTGCACAGAGCTAGAAGAATCAGTTCTGCCCTTCAGGGTTTAACCTTTCAGTTACGATGAAAGCTGTTTGGTGGGGTAACATTCTTCATTGCATTTATTTGCTTGACCTTGGGGTTATGGAGTTTCATGGTAGGCCTGGCATAGGAGCTGGGCAAGAAAGACACATTGTGGAGTAAGCCTTGGGGCAGAGTTGTTCCCAGCCCCCTGATAGAACCAGTCATTTTGACACAGCATTTTGCTGTATCCTTTGGAGGACAACTTCAGGTTTTGCGACTTCAGGCATTGTCCCTGTATACCAAGCAATGTCCTCTGTGCATAAATGGCAGTAACCTGGGAGGTCTCCAGGAAAGACCATCAGGAGATGCCTAAATGATGAACCAAGTCATCTATCAAGGACAAGACTAGCAAGCTGCATAGATGCTGAGTAGGAAAAGACTTGCAAGCAGCTCAGACCCGAGGGAGATGGGTGAATCTTTGGAATCACTTGGAGGGACAAAGAGAGACAGTGGGGATCGATACCCACTAGCAGCCTGGCTTCTGTAGCCATTGCCAGGCCTTCTCAGTGACACCTGGCTGGGTTTCTGCCCTACTGGGATGTGGCTGTCTTGCTGAGAAGGGAGGGTGATTCTTCCTTTTGACAGTTTCCTGGAATCAGCTGGTCTCACTGCTGCTGTCTCTGCCTCCAGCAGGATTTAACAGACTGGGGAAGATTTGAGGCTCTGCTGCTTTATTTGCAACTTCTTTTCTTTTCTTTTTCAGGTACCAGTGGGTCTTCATCCTTCTAGAATTCTCAGCTGTGGCTTCCCTGAAGGCTGATGTCATTATCTCTCAAAATAGAAAGCTTACTTCTTGCTAGCATCTCCCACATTGTCAGCCATCCTGTTCATCTTGCTGACTTCTCTCTCCACCTTACCAGCCCTTCTGCAAGTCTTCCAAACACCTCACTGATGTCCTTTGTTCTACATGTTCATATTCTCTACTCACAACACCCCATTAAACTGCCTGCCTCTCTCTCCATGCAAGACCTGAAGTCACCAATTTCCAGGCTCAAACTTCTTGCCTGAATTTTAGCACATCAATCATTAATTTCTTTCATTGATGGATTATTTCATTCAGAAAATATTTATTGACAATGTTTTTAATAAATCTCTGCTCTGTTTTCAAATCTATGCTCTGTCTGTGTCTACCCTAAGCAAGATAGATCTGGTCCCTGCTCCACCCTAGCTCTTTCATCTGGGGTCTCAACTCTGCCCCAGTCTGGACTTAACTGTGCATTTTTACCTTATTTCTCTTCCTGACCAATTTTTCTAAGCATGCCTGATTTCTGGGGCTTCCCAGTGGTATATACCTCTCTTGTGCATCACCCCCAACATTCTTACTCCCATGTCATTTCATTAACCATTGATGTTTATTCCCACATTCAAAGTACTCGAAGCCGAAAAGTAAAGACAACTTTTCAAGAGCTAATATTTTATTCTGAATGGGAACAATAAATTTCCACGTTCAGTTCTCCTCCTCCTCCCCCCCTCCCCCTTCCCCCTCCCC